>NC_090875.1:18671600-18709100 GCF_036669935.1 Montipora foliosa
TAATACCCGCAATTTTGGAAAGCTTGAATTTTATTCTCTCCAGCTCAGTGTTAAGAGAATCGCTGTATGACGCCTGGAGTTTGGTTTGCAATCTCATCATTTCTGAGAAAAGAATTGATTCTTCGTCACGTTTTCGTTTAGTTTTCTTCTTTGAAATAGCCTATTGTAAAAGTAGAAATTTCCATTTTAATCATTTCCCAGTACAACCCTTTGTCGTTGACTTGTTCATGCTTTTTTGCAAACATTGGAATTTTAAATGTTAACAGCTCCACTTAATTAGTATCTGACAGCAAGGAGTTGTTAAACTTCCAAAACTCTGGCCCTCGAGGGAGTTCACTTTCGTTGAAAGACATGGAGAGAGCGACGGCGGAGTGATCTGAATAAATGGTTGGGAGTATTTTGCAATCTTTTACGTGATCTTTTTGCTGCTTTGAAATAAAGAAGTAGTCAAGTCTACACTGTATTTTAATTGACGGGTTAGCCCATGTAAAGCCTAGTTGATCTGGATTCTTGAAACGCCAGGAATCAAGTAAATTATGTGTTTTGATTAACGACGGAAGCTCGTCGAGAGAGGCTTTTTTCCTGTCTATCGGTCTACCGCCTTTTTTGTCTGAAGTGCTAATTGTACAGTTAAAATCACCTCCCAACACCAGGTAGGGGATCAGAAATTCTTTTGAAACGTCCCTGAGGGAAATAACTTGTTGGGTTGTGTCATTCGGTGCGTAAATGTTTACTAAAACCACTTTCGTACCATCAATAATAGTCTCGGCTAAAATACATCTGCCAGGATTATCCGCATTAATTTTTTGGAAGTCAACGTCAAGACGTGGTTTGAAGAAAATCATGACTCCTCTACGATGAGAGGAGCCATGACTGGACGCGATTTTGCCTCCCCATTCTGTTTCCCATCTTTTGATGGATTCCGGCGAGGAATAAATTTCTTGCAAGAAAATTATATCCGATTGCTGTTGGTGGAACCAACGAAAAACTTGTTTATTGAACAAGGGCGTTTCGAAAACTAGGACCTAAAGACTTCAAAAACTAAGACTCCTAGATAAGTGAGGCCTTGAAAACTAAGACCCCTAGAAAACTAAGATCTCGAAACATTCGTTATTGGGATGAGATCAACGACGCGATCGTCAACGAGAACGCCACAAAACAAGAATATCATTGGTTAAAAGACGCAAAATAAGGCAAAAAAAATCGTGCTGCACGTGCGGCACGCATTTTAGCTTAATTATGTTTGCTGTACTCTGCACAGCAACGACGTGAAACCACGAAGTTTGAGATTTTAACGACAAGGTGAGCATACAAATAGAAACCTTTCATTACATAGTTTTACTCTGAAACCACTTGTTGAATTTAATTATTTCTAGAATACTTCGCCCATTGTAGGACGTGAACGAGATGGAATAATCGGGAAAGACGTATGACAGTGCGAAGTTATATTCTGAGGTGACGTCGACTTCGCCGTCGTGGAGAAGTCCCTATTAGTGACCTTCCGATTGGAGTACGAGAACGACCTCGAGTACGAGTTTTCTGTACTGGGCACGCGCATTGCGTTCAAAGAAGGAGAACTTGAAGAACAAGAACTTTCGAAATGCGCTTGCTCGGAACTGAGAACTCGTACTCGTATACGTAATCGTGGTCGTACTCAGTGCAATCTGAAGGTTGCTAATTGTGTCAGGGAACCCGAGATTGACCTGAGAAACACGCATGACAGTGCTTCAATTCCAAGGCTCAGATTCATTGATAGTTCCATCTACTTTAATTATGTATCATCCATTTGGAGTGTTTTTTAGAAGGTATCGAGAACAAGGTTCTACTGGCCTGAAACAAGAGTAGTACTGTACGTGACATAAATTACAAGCGTGACAAAAAAACAAATGTGATAACCTGAATATGTCATCTCTCCTGAGACGACCAAGAATACAAAAGATTTTTACGGTATCTTTATATGAACTGAAACCAAGCTAAGGATCATTTTGTAAAAACTTCAAGACAGTCATCTCGAAAAAATGTCTACCTAATTTGGTGTCTGTTGGTGTCATCGTGACTAAAAGTCCAAATGGCAATTTCCTGTTGGTAAAGTATATTATCGACATATTAGAAGCCATGTTATGTAAACACTTTTTACCAATTTTAAACATTGTGTCTTCCCCCTCCCATATATCGTAGGGCGGGAATGATCGTCGGAACTTTTTAAAAATACCCCTAAAAGATACTGGAGTCTTACGAAGGTAGGCGTAGCAACATAAGATTTTTACGCCTAAAAAACACCAGCTGAAAAATGAACAAATTTATAATGTTTAAGCACTTTTAATAGTTCCGGAGACGTCAACTTCAAACACCCTCTTCTTGAAAAGTTTAGGAAAGCATTGTCAAAATTATAAGATCTATTAAATTCAAGACAAATAAAGATATCCTAAAAGATACCAGCTTGGACTTTGGTGGCCCAAAAACTGTTTAGACACCCTAAAAGATACGACGATCATCCCCGCCCATTGCCAACTGGAACCCCCCCCCCCCCCCCGGAGGTTTTTCACTAAAAAGAAGAGAAAACGATGTGATGATAAAAAATTGAAAAACAGGTTCAAGAGAGGAGCCTTGAAATTCAATCTTGTACTCGGCGCTTATTGAAACCACATTAAGATGTACATGCAGGCATCACTTTCTCAGTTGTTTTTTAAGACCCTGAGTGTTGGTCCAACCGGGGTTTTTGATCCCGCAACCTCCCACACGGTAGATAAGTCCGATGCTTAACCAACCTTAAGTCCCGGGGGCGGGAGAAACTCCCATATGAAAAGATAGGGGGTGCTCGTCGGAAATTTTGAAAGGAACCCCTTAGGGCCGATTTACACGATACGATTATGTCGCATGCCACAAGCGCACTACAGGTCTACGACATGACTTACGATTGTCGCAGCGTTTTAAAACATGTTTTAAAATGCTACGACATTTTTTCTGACGTACACAACAATCGTAAATCATATCGTGGGCCTGTCGTAAGCCGTTGTCGCATGCGACAAAGTCGTACCGTGTAAATCGGCCCGTAGAGATACCAAGATACTGTCTTGTGGGCGTGGCATGAAATTTTTTTCACCTCAAAGAGGTACCAAATTATGGGTTTTAATAAGACCAAATTAAAAAATAGTTAATTATCAAATGTCTCTTTTCATAATTTTTCGTCTCACTACCCTAAAAGGTAACGCTAAAGCTCACGTTGTGGACCTTTTGAAACTCAACACCCTAAGAGGTACAAAAACCGCCCTTTTAGCTTCTAAAAGGTACGACAAGTACCCCCTTCCTAGTCTTTTCGTATGGGAGATGGGTCTCAAGTGCCATCAAGGCGGAGGACTTTTCCTCGAAGAGAGTTCATCAATAAACGAATTTTTCGAGGTCTTTGTTTTCGAGGTCTTAGTTTTTGAGGTCTTGGGTCTTGTGTCTTATTTTTCGAGACACACCTTATCTTACACCTTAAAGCTCAGCTGTAAATTTTGGTTGACCCTTTGGTGGCCATAGAAGCAAATGAGTCTCATTCAAAAAATGTGGAAATGCTTCTCATCCTTTATAGTAATCCTCATATGGCATGGAGCTCTCGGTGTTGTGGTCAGGCCTCATTTCCCCGGGGGGAGGGAGTACTTTCTTATAAGAGGTTAATGGGGATGTGCTCCTGGATGGGGTCGCATTTTCACCACTGGATTGAGTATAATGGGGTTACATTTTTAGTAGAGTAGCCTGTGTACAGCCGCCCGCTCTCCGAAAAAAAAATCCGGAGAGGAGCGTCTGTGATTTACCGTTAGTAATCGTGTTCCGGAAAAATTTTGCATACATTATTAAGTGATCTACGCTGACCAAAATTTGCGTGGCTCATATTTCGTTGGTGCTAAATTCTCAAAATGATGGTCGATGAGGTAGATTTCAAACGTGCATTGAAGAGAGTCTCCGATAGTTTTAAGATACCTTGGCTTTATAGCATAGAAGCACTCTTAAAGGAAAGGACGTATTTGCAAGTCTTCCAACCAGGTACGGCTCTGATCTTCAGAACAGTACACTCAGATCGTTGCCGATGAGCTGTTATTTTCCTCGGTGTGTTCACATCTCAAATCTTCCAGGGCATCACGCTTTGTAAATTGTGCTTGACAATGGCTAAGCTGGTCCGAGCAAGGCGTTGGGATTACATTGACTGGTAAGGAATAGCGGGAGACGTTTTCGAGTGGACAATCTCTTGAATAGTGCTATATTCACCTCGCGAAAAGCGCTTCGTTTCCTTTGCGCTGACAACAATTTAATTCCTACAAATGTACGTCGAATCGATTTCCACTTTACACTCCATAGATAACAATTCCGCTCGTACTTTAAAAGAAAAACCTCTTTGACAATCAAAAAGATTTTTATCCGTATATTGTACCGTGCTCAAAGTACACACGAACTCACGGTGTTGATGTGTTGATGTGGAGAAATAAAAATAAAAACCAATCAAAACTCGTTGTTTCAATGATGTAATGATCGATGGGTAATAACCAATCAAATCATTTTCCACACATTCCAGGAAAAATCACGTGGTATAGAACACGATTATCAACGGTAAATCACAGACGCTCCTCTTTTTTTTTTTTTTCGGAGAGCGGGCGGCTGTACATAGGCTATAGTAGAGTTACTAGAATGGGGTCGCACATTCTTGGGATTTCTGAGATAAGAAAATTCTGGTAAGCAGGGATTTAAAAATAAGAAGATGCGCGGTTAAAAAATGGCACTGAAATGGTTCGTGCTTTTGTTTTAATAATTAACAGTCGGCTCGGTTGGGTACGTTTGCCAACATTTACGGCTAGCAAATGTACCAGAATGTTTGTACTGTAGGTGAAAAGTAAAGTGTTCTACATTCAATTTAACAAACGTGTCAATTCATTTAAGGATGACCTACTTAAAGGTCTTTATAAGGTAGAGGCATAGTCATGCAGAAAGTGACTAAGTTGGCATAGCGAAAATGACATTTGCTCAAAAGTGACTAAGATGGGGTCTATGATTGGCCACACAATAGACTATAATGGGGTAGGGGTTGGGCACCGTACAGCGATTTTAAAAGCTGACGTTTCGAGCGTTAGCCTTTCGATTCGCTCTGACGAAGGGCTAACGCTCGAAACGTCAGCTTTTAAAATCTCTGTACGGTGGCCAATTTACATTATCAACTCCGTTGATAAAACCAAATTTTTGTATACTACTTCCCCACCGACGCAGCACCACAGTTTCTTTAGAAACTACCCCCTTCATTTACTTGACATCTAGCCGATCTCGTTTAATACAATAGGGAGCTTTAACAACGACAACGGCGACGTCAACGCGAACGTCACAAATTTGCATATTTAGTGGGCAAAAACAATAGCTTTGCACGCTCTGCACGTGTGTTTTTCATTTTTGTCTATTTCTTTGCCGTCGTCAGCAAAACCACATTGTGAAATGACCAAATTTCAGGTTTTATGAAAGACGCCAGCATTTGAAGATAAATTTTCATTTTCTCCTCTAAATAAAGTGCCGCTCATAACGTTTTCATTCCAGAGGGATTGCCATACCTTTCTCGCATTAAAAACTTGGAATAGTCGTGAAGTGATAACAATAATGAGAATTTATGTTTTGTGATGACGTTCACGTTGCCGTTCCTGTCGTCGTTGATAAAGTTCCCTAATGACTTATGAACAAAAACTTACACTGAAACCGACCTCATAATTTGGCTGCAAGACAGTACTCCGTTTCTATTCCCTGTAATACGGAGGACGAAAAAACACGCTTTTCAGAGAGTAAAAAAATAATGCTTACCACAGTATGGTATCCAAAGAAACAGGAAGCTCATAAATCTTGATCCAGTGTAATTTAATTTAAATAATTGTGAATTTTTACACATTATTTCGTGCACCCTTTGCAATCAAGTGCAAAAACTGTGTCAATTCGAACAGCATGGCAGAGTGCATTGCATCTGAACAATCAGTGGACTGTGCTTCGGTCGCATATCGGATTGGCTTTAATGCAGATCGTTGTGTGAAAATGTCCGTGGATTATAAGGATCACGGCATTCAGTTTAAATCCTTTGTCAAAACCTGTTATATAAAAGAATTATGTGAACAAGGTGATAGATCGTTTCAAGAGTGTCGCAAGACCACCAGCTCGACATGTGAACTAGATTGCTGTTCCGGCGACTACTGCAACAGTGGTACGGCGCCAATTACTAAGCATCTTGTGATCGCCGCTTGCGCTCTGATGTCCCTGTTCCGTCACTGAGCAGAGCTTCCGTGGGCAGCAGTTTACAATTCATCCCATGTTTTGGTATTTTGTAACTATCTAGTCATTTAGATGAAGAAAAGTGCAAACAGATAAAGTTTTAGGATTTGTATCTCTTCAGGATGCATTAAAACAGTGACGATTTTGGCCGTAATAGTCAGTCATGATATCGAGTCCAATTTTTGAATGTCTTGAGGCCACGCTCGAACACCAGGGAGCTTTAACAACGACAACGCCTTCGGCAACGAGAACGTCACAAATTTGCATATTTAGCGGGCAAAAACAAGAGCTTTGCACGCCCTGCACGTGCGTTTTAAATTTTTGTCCATTTCTTTGACATCGTCGGCAAATAGCCGAATGTAAGGCTTTATGGAGGACGTCAGCACTAGCAAATAAATTTTCATTTTCTCCCATAAATTAAGCGTGACTCATATGGGTTTCATTCTTGGGGGACTGCCACTCCATTGCCTTGTTTAAAAGCTTGGAATGGTCGTGAAGTGATTACAATGGCGCGAATTTATATTTTGAGATGACGTTCTCGTTGCCGATCCTGTTATTGACGGTCCAGAGTCCAGAGTCCAGAAGTGTGTCCAGTCCAGCTTTCATGACATGCCGGAATAGAGAGCGTTTTCATTGAATGAGCAGGCAGAACCAATAGCGAATAAGCAAATGACTTTCAACTAATAAGCAATTACTTGCAGTCAACTTTCGGTTTGAATTAAAGAGCTTTTATACTCTTTATTTCGTGCAGCCTTTGCAATCAAGTGCAAAAACTGTGTCAACTCGAACAGCATGGCAGAGTGCATTGCATCTGAACAATCAGTGGACTGTGCTTCGGTCGCACATCGGATTGGCTTTAATGCAGATCGCTGTGTGAAAATGTCCGTGGATTATAAGGATCACGGCATTCAGTTTAAATCCTTTGTCAAAACCTGTTATACACAAGAATTGTGTGAACACGGTGATAGATCGTTTCAAGAGTGTCGCAAGAGCACCCACTCGACATGTGAACTAGATTGCTGTTCCGGCGACTACTGCAACAGTGGTACGGCGCCAATTACTAAGCATCCTAATGATGGCCGTTTGCGCACTGATGTCCCTGTTCCGTCACTAAGCAGAGCTTCCGTGGGCAGCAGTTTACAATTCTTCGCATTTTTTTTGGTATTTTGTAACTATCTCGTCATTTAGAGGAAGAAAAGTGCAAACAGATAAAGTTTTAGGATTTGTATCTCTTCAGGATGCATTAAAACAGTGAAGTTTTTGGCCGTAATAGTCAGTCATGATATCGAACATTAGGGAGCTTTAGGAACGACAACGCCCTCGGCAACGAGAACGTTCCAAATTTGCATATTTAGTGGGAAAAAACAATAGCTCTGCACGTCCTGCACGTGCGTTTTTAATTTTTGTCCATTTCTTTGACATCGTTAGCAAATAGCCGAATGTGAGGCTTTATGGAGGACGTCAGCACTAGCAAATAAATTTTCATTTTCTCCCATAAATTAAGCGTGACTCATATTAGTTTCATTCTTGAGGGACTGCCACTCCATTGTCATGTTTAAAAGCTTGGAATGGTCGTGACGTGATTACAATGGCGCGAATTTATATTTTGAGATGACGTTCTCGTTGCTGATCCCGTAATTGCCGGTCCACAGTCCAGAGTCCAGAAGTGTGTCCAGTCCAGCTTTCATGATATGCCGTAATAGTGAGCGCTTTCATTGAATGAGCGGACAGAACAAATAGCGAATAACGTGTACAAGTATTCCCGCTTGTTCATAAAGGGGGCTTCCGACAGGCTCATATATCATGTTAACAAGGACGTGATATTATCCTGATCGTCTTTCCTCTTCATTAACCCCCCTAAGGGGCTTAAATCGTTTCACTTTCTGTCCGGTCCAATTACCATTCGGTACGCGGCTAAATCTGTAGAGGCCTTAACGACTTTCAACAAAGCAACTGCTTGCAGTGAACTTTCGGTTTGAATTAAAGAGCTTTGGGTGAACTTCATACAAAAACAAGAAAAACGAAATTGAAAATATGTCTGCAGCTGACGCAAGGCGCTACCAAGAGGCAACACTGTCAACTTTCCGCTTTGCGTGCCCATACCATCACGGAAACGAGTATGCTTTTCAATAGGGCCATTTATACGAGAGAAAATACAAATTAGACGCGAACACCCCGTATAAATGGTACAAAATCTACGTTCACGGCCTCATACAAAAACGAAGTAAGTCAGACGTGGAACTTTTCATGTGCCGAACCTAATTCTTGGAGTAAACAAATACCATTTTCAACGGTATAAATAAGGAAATGAACTGGAGAAAGAACTTTGAAACGACTGATTTCCATTCCATCCCATTTTGCCTCAGAACGAAAAGCCAAAATAGTTACCTTGATAATTTAGTCGCTAAGTTGAAACAGCTTTATTTGCTGTGCTTTTTTATATTCCAGGAAATTGCGATCATATTGAGATGCGAATGCACACCATGAATTTTAGTTCATATAAATAGCGTTAAGGCAAGTTGGGAGTCAACCGTGCGTTGTGAGCTGTCTAGTTTTAGAATGTTCTTCCCAGTTTCTCGAGAACGCTCTTGACGGTCGTCACGCTTCTCGGATTTCTCTTCACAGAGCACACGTAGTAAAGTGTCACTACTCTCTACTAGCCAATCATCGGCGCAGTTATATCGAAAAATTATATTAAAATAATTTATGCATTAGATTCAATTGTTATTATAATTTGCTCATACAACTTTTTGTTCTGATTGGTTCGTTTAATCATTCTGTCAAATTTGATAAGCATCTCATTGACAACTGTCAGGTGTGTTCTTAATGTAAGGTGCGGTTATCAACTGAGCTATTTCGTTGTTAAGGAGCTCGATCGGAGAACTGCGCGACTAATCACGGTTTCAAGATGAAAACCCTGTTTTCCTTGGCTTTTTTGCTCTGCATCTCAGCTGGTGAGGTTACTTTTACTTATAACCATCAATTTGGTACCGTACTGATTCCGAACAAAGGTTTACAGAGTTTACATCAGGGTTGAATTAGTCCCACCCAATTCACACTACTTCTAAACTTCCCACACCATGGTTTGTTCAAAATTATCTAATCTGGCGCCTTCCTCTTGTCATTCTGTGTTTTAGACATGTGGGTTGTTCAAACTAGCATTCAGGTTAGAGAAGTGGTCAAATTGATTGAACGAATGAACTAGAAACACCTTAAGACTCGAGGGCTACTTTATAGTATTTACCTGAAACTGCCTTGTCATTTTTTATGCTACAAATGGATATTCATACTCGCATTTCCCTGTAAGTGGTAAAACATTGGTTCTTATTAGAACAATGTTTAAAACTGACTGAAGATAAACCTCTTTGGCCTCTACTTTTGTTATTATCGAACAAATGAGTAACTGCGAAAATGTTTGCAAAACTTTTGTCTCTTCAATAGAGTGTGCACGAATTCTTTAATCCCTCTTCAACCGAGTGTGCAACAAGAATGATCTAGAAACAATTTTAACTCGAGAGCTTGTCCACAACGTTTGCTTTAAAACAATTGATTCCTCGGTAAAGAGACGCATTATGCGTCTGGACGAAGTATCCACTTTAGTGCGTCTTCGAAGACGAACTAAACTGGATAGTTCGTCCAGGCGCATTATGCTTCTTGTGCCCGTCTTTACACTAGACGAATTTATTAGACGCAGAAAAAATGTTTGTCCCAGACGAATTATGCGTCTCATATAGTTCGTCCCGTCTTTACACTAGATGGATAACATGAGAGAAGCTTAATTCGTCTGGACGGATTTTACGTCTCTAGTATAAAAACGGCCAATGGGACACAAAACTAATTGGGAATTAGGAAGAAAATATCATTGCGCTTGATTCTCTGAAGTCCCAACTTGGAGCTTAATTAATTGTTGAACGCCCTGCCATTTACTTCTTCTTCAAAGAATGCCGCAAAATGCTAACAACGCTTGACTACTTGACATCAAGCCGATCTCTTTACAATGATTTATCAACAAAAATTTAAACTCGTTCTTACATTGAAACCGACCTCATAATTTGGCTGCAAGACAGGCAGTCCGTTTCTTTTTCCCTGTAATACGGAGGACGGAAAAACACGCTTTTCAGAGTGTTGTATCCAAAGAAACAGAAAGTTCATATGTCTTGATCCAGTGTAATTTACTTTAAATAATTGTGAATTTTTGTTCTTTATTTCGTGCAGCCTTTGCAATCAAGTGCAAAAACTGTGTCAACTCGAACAGCATGGCAGAGTGCATTGCATCTGAACAATCAGTGGACTGTGCTTCGGTCGCACATCGGATTGGCTTTAATGCAGATCGCTGTGTGAAAATGTCCGTGGATTATAAGGATCACGGCATTCAGTTTAAATCCTTTGTCAAAACCTGTTATACACAAGAATTATGTGAACACGGTGATAGATCGTTTGAAGAGTGTCGCAGGACCACCAGCTCGACATGTGAACTAGATTGCTGTTCCGGCGACTACTGCAACAGTGGTACGGCGCCAATTGCTAAGCATCTTGTGATCGCCGCTTGCGCTCTGATGTCCCTGTTCCGTCACTAAGCAGAGCTTCCGTGGGCAGCAGTTTACAATTCTTCGCTTTTTTTTTGGTATTTTGTAACTATCTAGTCATGTAGATGAAGAAAAGTGCAAACAGATAAAGTTTCAGGATTTGTATCTCTTCAGGATGCATTAAAACAGTAATGTTTTTGGCCGTAATAGTCAGTCATGATATCGAACAATTAGGGAGCTTTAGGAAGGACAACGCCCTCGGCAACGAGAACGTTCCAAATTTGCATATTTAGTGGGAAAAAACAATAGCTCTGCACGTCCTGCACGTGCGTTTTTAATTTTTGTCCATTTCTTTGACATCGTTGGCAAATAGCCGAATGTGAGGCTTTATGGAGGACGTCAGCACTAGCAAATAAATTTTCATTTTCTCCCATAAATTAAGCGTGACTCATATCAGTTTCATTCTTGAGGGACTGCCACTCCATTGTCATGTTTAAAAGCTTGGAATGGTCGTGACGTGATTACAATGGCGTGAATTTATATTTTGAGATGACGTTCTCGTTGCTGAACCCGTTATTGACGGTCCACAGTCCAGAGTCCAGAAGTGTGTCCAGTCCAGCTTTCATGATATGCCGTAATAGTGAGCGCTTTCATTGAATGAGCGGACAGAACAAATAGCGAATAACGTGTACAAGTATTCCCGCTTGTTCATAAAGGGGGCTTCCGACAGGCTCATATATCATGTTAACAAGGACGTGATATTATCCTGATCGTCTTTCCTCTTCATTAACCCCCCTAAGGGGCTTAAATCGTTTCACTTTCTGTCCGGTCCAATTACCATTCGGTACGCGGCTAAATCTGTAGAGGCCTTAACGACTTTCAACAAAGCAACTGCTTGCAGTCAGCTTTCCGTTTGAGTTAAAGAGCTTTGGGTGAACTTCATACAAAAACAGGAAAAACGGAATTGAAAATATGTCTGCAGCTGACGCAAGGCGCTGCCAAGGGGCAACAATGTCAACTTTCCGCTTTGCATGCACATACCATCACGGAAACGAGTATGCTTTTCAATCACCATAGGTGTCCATTAGGCTCCTTCATGCATGCGTGACACTGATAAACACCGCCGTTCAGAAACGTAAACAGGAACACACAGGAAAACCGCAAAAATCCATGAGAGCCGAATGATAAGACAGCAGATTCTTGGAAACTGTTGGGGCATACTAAGAAAGGCCAGGAGTGGTGTACGCTCCATCGACTCCATCAACCATGTTTTACCTGCAGCAAAGATGAATAATTTATGCATATACTTCGACCTTTTTTACCCCTAGCAGAGATGGATGGATAAATGGTACAAAATTTACGTTCACGGCTTTCTCAAGCCGTGGCTTATCCTTGCCGGACAGTTTATACTCGTATAAATAGTTCCTTTCGCGTATTATGTACGCCGCGGCCAGAGTAAGCCGCGGCTGATTTTCTCTCTTATAAACGGCCCTATTAATATCACCATAGGAGTCCATTAGGCTTCTTCATGCATGCGTGACACTGATAAACACCGCCGTTCAGAAACGTAGACAGGAACACACAGGAAAACCGCAAAAATACATGAGGGCCGAATGATAAGACAGCAGATTCTTGGAATATTGATATGTTCAGTGGTTGTGTCATGCATGTCATTTTTACGGGAATAACGTGAAAAGAAATATCGTCATGGAATTTTCGTGGGAGAAACGGCAGAAACGAAAGATTCAAAATTTGGGCAGGAAATGCAAACGTACGTTAGGTGGAAATTTCAAAATTTAAACAATGGCGTCACGTGGCCTTGAGAAAGGGATGACGTCACAGCGTCCTAGACCCCGCAGGGTGAAAATCAAAGCTTAGGCGTTATTAATCTAGCATAAGCCTAATTACTCGTCAGAAGCGATATTCTATGAGAGACTTAAATAAATCTTTTTTTTGAGAGCGCGGTGTCTTGATCCTCAGTGGTGAAGCGCAAAGAAGTGGTTCATTTAGCGTTGAAACTCCGCCTTCAAATCCAGTCCACGGATACGATTTCTAATTTTCCTTATTTTCTGTGCCACAAGTACCCAATTCAAATTACGAATCAACGGTAATCGCTAATTTAGAGAGAAGATCATGTTGCAATCTCAGTCCTCCCGGGAAATTCCAAATGAAAGCGGACGGCCCTGGGAATTAGTTGATAAGCAAGATCACCAATGGATTGGAATGGACCAACGGAACGGGCCAACGGAACAAAGAACTGCTGTTGCCACGAAAAATCAACGCAAGTTAATCACATGACCTTATAATGACTTAACCCTTTTCTTGTTTTTATTAGGAGGAGGTTGAACAAAGTGGCGATTCTGTCGAGACAGAATGGACAAGAAATGAGAAGGGAAAAGGCGGCTCAAGATGCTTCGCCGGACAAATCGGTTTCTGTTGACAGTTGACAGTTTCTAATTCTCAAAATACTTGTAGCAACTTAAGAGAGAAAGAGATTCGCTTGGAATAAAAGCCTCTTTATACTGGAATCTTCGACCCCAGCTTACTCTTCGTTTGCGTGGCCTTAAGTTAAAATAAGAGGGAGTTTTGTTGCATTTTGTGATAAAAATGCTATTCGTAAAACGACAACGACAATCATACGCACATTTTGTAAATATGCGCAAATCGTGCGTAAAAGGTGTCAACGAAATTTTATTTGTCAAGTGGTGGCTTTTCTAACTCAACGCTACCTATCAATAAATTTCTCTCGGTATTGCTTGTGTTATGCACTGATGCCAAGTCAAATTCCTAGTGCAATTTATACTTATGACTCACTTAATCTCGGTAATCAGCTCATATACCCTATGACCTTTTATGGGAACTGATTGCGCGGGATGTTTCATAAAAATGGAATAGTCCAGTTCAGAAATAATGGCATTTAATAAAACAACCGTTCCGTTTGCGCTCAATGGATATGAAATAGCTACTTTGGCAGTTTACCACCCAAAATCTAAATTGCTCTTCTAAAATAATTGCAAATTATTATTTCCGCATGCAAAAATGTCAAAGTGATGAACCATCTGCTTTCATGCGAATGTTACCATGAATAAATTTTAACAACAAATGCTGCTTTTCGAGAGTGCGAGAGGAATTTCCTGTTAGGTAGTTCTCGTGTATTGCGACTGAATTTCGTCGAGGATAAGCAGAGCAAATAATTGACGTTTAAAATAGTGGAATCACTGACATTCATTAAAATAATATAGTCAGCTAATTATTTAAGCAATAGAGGACGTTTTCCGTGTTTCCATAGCTTCATCTAAACACGAGGGGGAGTTGGGAGAATTCGAGACAGTTACGCAAACCCGAGAGGCAGTTGAGGGTTTGCATAACTGTCGGGTTCGAATTCTTATAAAATATTTCTCAAAGTTAACTCGACAAATGAAGGAAACAAATGAAGAAAAATTCTTTATTGAAACAGATTTCCTTGATACACGCTCATTTTTCCTACCAGCCAATCAAAACGCGCGTCTGGCGGCATATAACCAATCAAAATTCGCGTGATGTCACAGTCGCGTTTCCATACTCAATTGACCAATGAAACTGCGCGTACTATCCTAATTATTTTATAAAACTATCCATGATGGAATCACAAACACCTTGCTTGCCTACATTTTCAGTCAGCACGCGCTTAATGTAAGACAGCAAGAAACATTGCGACACTTTGCGCGCGCGGTAGAAATGCGCCGGAAAACTAAATGCAAAGGTCCTAAAATAACTGACTAAACTGTTTTTAAATGATCACTTCAGTTAAACCCTTAAAATAACCTAGTTTCTAAATCGAAAGTAAACCAGTGAACTAGTGTACCTCTAGGTGCTCTAGCTCGCGCAAGGAATTATTTTGGTATTCTTTTGGCAGCAAATGAAAGTATTCACTTGTTTTGCTCAATTTGTACCGGAGGAACAATTTCCTTAGTGTTGGGTAAAAACATAAGGTTATAATTCAAAATATTGTTATTGGTTCAAAAAGAGTTTCGTAAACTGAAGGTAAGTCTGTTTACCAGCATACAGAGGTTTGTTTTCGGCGGAGAATTCTTTACCGTTAAAAACTAAAAGCGGAGTTATTTTAAGTCATTGATTTTTTTACGCACAATTTTCGTCTTCCGCGTTTAACAATTTCCTTTTAGAGCAGGGATAACGTATTATAAGGAAACAAGTGTCCTGATATGTTGAGGCCTTTTATTATTATTTTTCCTACAGTTACTCCGCATTTGTTTTTGCGGGATTCCTCATGGCAAACAACAGTCTTCCTCTGTCTAAGGAGCAACTTTGTCAAATTATAAATCAACAGCAAACTACAATCCAAAGTTTGTTAAGCGAGCGGCAGTGGCTCATTGATGATAATCATATTCAGCAACTGGATGTACAGAAATTTAAACAACAATCCACAGAATGGGAAACATACGCGAAGGCCTTGTCCCAAGATCTGGCTAAGCTCACAGAAAGTCATGAAATTCTGAAAGACAAGTATGAAGCCGTTAAGGGCATGTATTGGGAAGTTAAAGAGAAAAACGACGCTAATAAAGCACTTCTTCAGTATGGCATGGACCTCGGGAGGGGCGTATTCCAAGAAGGTATGTTTTACAAACAGTCTTATCACCAACTACTTGACCAGTACAGAAGAGTATGGTCATCAGCTCCAAGCCAGGCACAAACAGTCAGTGAGAGTCAAGATCCTGAAGCCTATGAACAGTCAACTCAGTCAAATTCCCTGCTTACCTTTAATCTGCTTCATGCAACCAGCGCCCCTCCCGAGGTGGTCGTCTCACCGCTCCTTACTTCCATCAACTCGAGTGATGCCAACATTTTCATCACTCAAGGAGCTGACATCTCACAGCAGCCACCAGGCTCCATAATAAGCAGCTTGCTTCCAAACACTTTAGTGGTAGATTTGCCTAATATTGCTGGTGCGTTAATGAGTCCAACTGAGGATACAGCACAGGAAATGGAAATCTTCGAGACTCAGCTAACCGAGAAAGAAGAATATTCTTTGTTCCCAGATGATATCGTAGAGCAATCTCAATTATCTCTCGAATATCGATGCCCTGCCACTTGTGACGAGGGAATAGAAGATCCTGAGATCTCAATAAGTAATTATGTTAGCCAGTCTCTCTGTGAACACACAGAAAACGAGGTAAGCCGAGAAAAAAAGTAAACAAACAGGTAAATGGCGATGCGCTGGTCAGTGCCGTATTTATCTCGTCAGGGATTTCTAAGACATTAAAATAATGTTTACCTTTTTTGCGCAAAATACTCGGCTTATTACTGGTACAAGGAAAGGTTACGTTTATACAAACGTTGGCCGTTTAGCACTTATATTTTAAACAGAGTTAACTGAAGAGAGTGTAATGTGTAGTGCTAGATTTTCTATCCATATGAACCATGTGAGCGTTAGCCCTACTGATGGAAATGGGCCCACACAAGGACAGAGAAAAACTCTGACCAGGGTGGGAATTGAATCCACGACCTTCGGGTTAGATCTCCGCCGCTCTCCCGACTGAGCTACAAGGTCAGACGGGAGCAGGCCGTGGGAACTAAAGATGTTAAAGTCACGGCAATGAACATGTACAGGTACAAGGAAAGGTTACGTTTATACAAACGTTGGCCGTGTAGCACTTATATTTTAAACAGAGTTAACTGAATAGAGTTTACTCGGTACTCGAGTTTACTAGTCTCATGCACGATCAAAATACAATTTATGGAGGAAGGATGTCCAACTGAATTAAATTATTATTCGTTCACCTTTTCATTCACTCAGCTGTTATATTTTTTACTGAGTAATGTTCTTTCATGGTATTTCTAGGAAGCCGCTCTTTCCGCTGAAGTGTCAAATGGGAGCGTCCAAGAAAGAGACGTCTACGAGCCAAGTGCTAGCAAGGAAGATGATGTGGAGGAACGATCTGGAATACAAGAAAGTTTAAATGACGCAGATGCAGTCTCCACTGAAATGCAAGTCGAATACCCATCTTATCGAGGCGATGAAGTGGAAATGGATGTCTTCAAGCCAAGTGCTAGGAAGGAAGATGATGTGGAGGAACGATCTGGAATCCAAGAAACTTCAAATGACGCAGACGCAGTCTCCACTGAAATGCAAGTCGAATGCGCATCCTATCGAGGCGATGGAGTGAAGATGGATGTCTACGAGCCAAGTGCTAGCAAGGAAGATGATGTGTTTGGAACGACCTGTAATCCAAGAAACTTTAAATGAGGTAGACGCAGTCTCCACTGAAATGCAAGTCGAATGCGCATCCTATCGAGGCGATGGAGTGAAGATGGATGTCTATGAACCAAGTGATAGCAAGGAAGATGATGTGGAGGAACGATGTGGAATCCAAGAAACTTCAAATGACGCAGACGCAGTCTCCACTGAAATGCAAGTCGAATGCGCATCCTATCGAGGCGATGGAGTGGAGATGGATGTCTACGAGCCAAGTGCTAGCAAGGAAGATGATGTGGAGGAACGACCTGTAATCCAAGAAACTTTAAATGAGGTAGACGCAGTCTCCACTGAAATGCAAGTCGAATGCGCATCCTATCGAGGCGATGGAGTGAAGATGGATGTCTACGAACCAAGTGCTAACAAGGAAGATGATGTGGAGGAACGATCTGGAATACAAGAAAGTTTAAATGACGCAGATGCAGTCTCCACTGGAATGCAAGTCGAATACCCATCTTATCGAGGCGATGAAGTGGAAATGGATGTCTTCAAGCCAAGTGCTAGGAAGGAAGATGATGTGGAGAAACGATCTGGAATCCAAGAAACTTCAAATGACGCAGACGCAGTCTCCACTGAAATGCAAGTCGAATGCGCATCCTATCGAGGCGATGGAGTGAAGATGGATGTCTACGAGCCAAGTGCTAGCAAGGAAGATGATGTGGAGGAACGACCTGTAATCCAAGAAACTTTAAATGAGGTAGACGCAGTCTCCACTGAAATGCAAGTCGAATGCGCATCCTATCGAGGCGATGGAGTGAAGATGGATGTCTATGAACCAAGTGATAGCAAGGATGATGATGTGGAGGAACGATGTGGAATCCAAGAAACTTCAAATGACGCAGACGCAGTCTCCACTGAAATGCAAGTCGAATGCGCATCCTACCTGCGCGATGGGATGGAGGTAGATGATCGCCGAGCAAGTAGTAACCTCAGAGAGATTTGCTGCAACGTAAAACCGAAGGTAGGCTGACACAAACACTACAATAATATGGTTTAAGAAAAACACTACCCTCTTTAACATACATTCTTGGCCAGATGAATCTGCCATCTTAGTGTGAACGGAAGATTATAGGTATAAATAGCATAGTTTAGTTGTCGATAAGCGGTACGTTTTGCGGAAGCCTGGGAAAATAGTGACAAGGAAAAAGGAACCGCTGACTTTAAATATCGTTTGCTTCGCTACGAAATAAACTTTAGTAATCGATAGCTTGCTCACAGACGGGACAAATTAAGGACGTTGTCAATAACAAAACAGCCGCAGTCGGCATAGGTTGAGCAGTACCTGGCTTCTGTTGTTCAAAAGGTGGATAACGCTATTCACCAGATAAATCACTATCCAGCGGATGAACACTAGCAAAACCAGTGTAAAGGATAGTGATTTATCCAATGGATAGCATCATCCACCCTTCGAACAACTGGGGTCTGGTGGACAGGTTTGAGCTCTATAAATGTAGCAATTGATGACCTTTTCTATAAGATGGACAGGAAAAGGAAAAGAAACGGAAATTTATTTAAGTTTATGATGCGCCAGTTGATTGTGTAGTCGATGTTTTTGTCCTTTAAGTCCCAGATGTGCTTGGAAAGTACGGTGTCATGTGAGTGTTTTCGGTCATTGAAAGAAAGGGCAAAAGCATACAAATGCAATCCTTCTCGCTGCAACCTGCGTCTATCTGAAAAACTTTTGCGCAAATACGCCTTTCTGTTAAACAAGAAATCTGAGCTGGTAGCGAAATGCCGCCACGAAAACAAGTTCTTCATGGCAACCAATTTGAACACTTATAAATGATATCTTCTCGTAGACAACACCCAGTCTGATGATCGCCTTGAGCGTGAAACTCGAGTAACTAGTAATACTTTCCTTCTTATATTTGTATAAATATAATATATATATATATATATATATATATATATATATATATATATATATATATATATAGTGAGTAAAAAGGAAGCGAGGACGGACAACTTCTGACGTTAAAAAGTTAAAAAATTAAAAATTTACTAAAACGTTTCGGTCAAAGACCTTCCTCAGTTATGACAACTTTTGAATAAAAACGAAACTTAAATAAGATTTAGGCGCTAACAATTACACAATACCAAGTGACAGCTGTCAAAAAAAAATATAAGATTGCAAAAAAGAAGAACAAAAAGTGGTTTTAATTTGTACATGACAAAAAAGCTAAATTAGCGAAGCAAAAAAATTAACGAAACCCCTAGAGGGGCCTTTAAACAATATAAATCATAATGAGCTTCCCGGCCAGGGCCTTTGAGTTCAGCTAAAACCTAAGGGCCTGACGAAATCCAAGAAAAGGGCCTTAGAACGGTTAATCATGTAGGAATGTACACTATGGGAAAGGAAACTAATTGTAACAAATTCTGTTTTTTGAATGAAATTCCTTCCTTTTATTTAAGCCGTGGGGTGCTAGAGAGAACAGCTGAGCACTCCAATAAGCCTCTTTTGTAATTAAAAGCCTATCGATTTCTTCATAGTTGCATGAAGCCTGCACCTGATCAATGCATTGAAATGAAAAATCATCTAGGGTATGTGGGATTTTGTTAAAATGCACTGCTACTTCGCAAGTTGTTTTGTTGGTAAGCATAGCAGACTTGTGATTACGGAACCTAATTCTAAAATCAGTGGTGGTAGATCCCACATATTGCAGGTGACATTTCTTGCAAGAGGCTAAATAAATAACGTTTTTAGAATCGCAGGAAAGACTGGAATGAATGGTGTATTTTTTTTCCGTCTTAAAGCTAAGGAAAGATTTAGATTCCACAAAGAAATTCTTACAAAGATCGCATCTATTTCTATTGCATTTAAAACAACCATTGTTGTGGTGATCCGTTCGTCCCTCTGCGGCGGTTTTCAAGCGAGATGGTGCCAACAATTCTTTAAGATTTTTTGACCGACGGAAGGCTGGTATGACAGAGCCTCGAGGGAAGAGTTCTTTTAATTTGGGGTTGGATTGTAGAATAAACAAGTGCTTTCTAATTATGTTACCAACATCGGGTAAATTTGGATTGAATGTAACAACAAACGGAAATAGTTTCTTCGCTTCTTTTCCACGAGTTCTAAGTAGATCATTTCTAGAAATGGCGGAGGCTTTGGAGAATTGAACATTAACTAATTTAGAAGGATAACCTTGATTGAGAAGGTACCCTTTGTACTCAGCTGTTCTCTTGACAAGAAAGGTTTCATCAGAGCAATTTCTTTTCAATCTTGTGGCTACTCCGAAAGGAATGGCCTTGAAAACATGCTTGGGATGGCAGCTAAAAGGTGGAAGATATAAATGACTGTCTGTGGGTTTAGAATAGACGTCTGTCCTAATAAATCCATCGATAAGGTATAATGTAAGATCTAATACATGGAGCTCACGCTCAGAGTAAACTAACTCTATATATATATATATATATATATATATATATATATGAGAAGAAGAAAGGTGTAGCCATGCCTCGGTAGATAATGTAATAATGAAATAACTTCTTGAGGCATATGTGTTTCTAATCGGTTTTATACTTCAAACGTTTCGCCGTTTAGAGCTTTCTTCTTCTCATCATATTATCGTACAGCGAAAAAGTTTATTCGCATCAAAAGCAACATTGGTTTTCTACGAGATTGCAAACGTACTAAGTTTTTTTTTTTTTTACATAAAGCAATCTTGTACTCATAATCTTCATTCACTGACGAAGCTCTAAACGGCGAAACGTTTGAAGTATAAAACCGATTAGAAACACATATGCCTCAAGAAGTTATTTCATTATTACATATATATATATATATATATATATATATATATATGCTCTAGATAGTATGCTCTAGATAGTTATAAGTGTTAATTGTGGTTATTTCATTGTTCAGGGGCCCCCTTCGGGGATTCCTATTGTTTTCTTTGAATTTCTTATGTAACCGGTTTTTATTCATTGTTGTAAAACCCTATTTAAGTTGTAGATTTTTCTACCGACTCTTTTGTAACTGAAGAAGGTCGAGAGACCGAAACGTTTTAAAGAATTTTAAATTTTTTTTTTATAGTTTTTAAACCAAAAGTTGTCCATTTTCGGCTTCTTTTTTAACCAGTTTTTTATCATCTACCGAATCAGGACTGTGAATCCTTGTGATCCTTTTGGTTGGCATCTTCGTTGGCTCAGGAAGCACTCATAACCGTCTTTCTATATATATATATATATATATATATATATATATAAATATTTATAAATTTATATATATATATATTTATATATATATAAATATGGGGAGGCCCACGCCTTAAACCACGTAAATCACATCGTCGATGGCTGTGTTGCCAGCATGGTTGTCCTGGTGGTGTAGTGGTGATCACACCCGACTAGTAATGGGGGGACGTGGGTTCAAATCCCGCTCAGGGAAAATTTTCTTTCACACATTTATTCAGTTAAAAATATGATTATTTGGGGTGTACATTGTCAGGGTTTCTCTCCTACACTCTCTCTAAAAATTAAAAATTAGCCTGTATCCTTCTAGGATCCTTCCTTGTCATCCGCTAAGTTGACTACGGTCGTGCATCATTAAGTTGATCCTTGGTTGGGTTTCAAGTGAAGTTATAGGCTCCCCTACTTTGTCACCTCGAAAGAAAATTTCCCGGGAGGCCCACGCCTTAAACCACGTAAATCACATCGTCGATGGCTGTGTTGCCAGCATGGTTGTCCTGGTGGTGTAGTGGTGATCACACCCGACTAGTATTAAATGGGGGGACGTGGGTTCAAATCCCGCTCAGGGCAAATTTTCTTTCACACATTTATTCAGTTAAAAATATGATTATTTGGGGTGTACATTGTCAGGGTTTCTCTCCTACACTCTCTCTATATTTATATATCTGAGCGAATTTGCTAAAAGGTAGCTACTGGAGTTTTCGCGTGAGCACGGGCGCAGCCCGTGTTCAAGCCATTGTGGCCTCTCAAAATTGAGGGGGCTTGCCGTCAAGGCCTGCTTTGCCAAGCAGCCCAGGGACAGTTCTAACTGTGAGTTGTGTGTCAAAAGCACAGGGCTGGGGGGGTTGCTGCTTTGAGACTTTAACTGCAGTTAGAGTTTGTGGCCTTGTTAAGTCAGACTTTACACTGTAGCATGTCTTCATTGGCAATTTTTCCTGGACTAGTCTAGGCTTCAATGATAGTTTGCTTTTGATCACCAATTAGAGTGAACCCACACTGTGGTGTGGGTAGGTGATTGTTGGTTGTCTGACCAAAGCACAGGGGTGGGGAGGGTAGCTTTTCTTTAAGTCTGTGACGGCAGCAGAATTGGCTTGTTTTCACAATTTCTGCAGGCACCTTTTGACAAATCCAGTTAGATATATATATATATATATATATATATATATGTATATATATTATAAAAAAATAATTTTCCTTTTTTTTCTTTCAGAAAAACTGTGTGAGACGTATCTTTGGCTGGCTCCGCAAGAGATTTATTTGTGGATCTCGCAAATTGGAGCGCCAGACGAAATCATGAACAGGCACTGATTCGTTGGTTTGTGATTTTTTTTTGAGTGAAAAGGACAATTAACGAGTATAAATAAATCAATCTTTAAAATGAAAAAAACAAAAACAAACAAAAACCACGAAACAGAAAACAAAACAAAAAAAAAACAAAGTGTATTTAAAATTAAAGTGTTACTACGATCAAAAACCACTTTTCGTTTTTGTTTACATTGCGAAAGTTCTTGCGCAGCATATTCATAGCTTAAAAGTGCAGTGTGCGAATACGGCTTAATTAGTATGCAGAACACGAATTTGACAATCTGAAAGTCTCGTGCTGCATACTAATTAAGCCACATTCACACACTTCAGTTTTAAGCTTGTCAGTAAATGACGTCAATTTCTGCTCAACCCAGATCGCTGAAAGCTTATCGGTCGGAAACGCACCAAGTAATGGAGGACCGTGGAGTTAAAATAAACACTCTTCCTCTTGAAATTACTACATAAAATTACACCTGTTGAACATTTAACGCAAGCGAGTACTTTCGAAATGTGAAGAAAAACGAGAAGTGTTTTTTTTTTCATCGTAGTAGCAAATTAAAGGGAACAAATAAAACGAATGATATATGTATGTATGTTAAAACAGATTCAGGGGCAGGGAGGGAGGATCCTTTTATTACAAGTACTTCAAGCGTGGTAGCACTAAGCCGCAAAAATAAGAGGGGGTATTTTAATTAATACTTTTTGGTGCGCGACTACTGAATAGTCCATTGCGCTCACCAAAACCTAAATTTGGCCATAAAACAATAAATAAAATGGAAGGCTACAATTGTCGGTACACTTTGTTACTAAGCCAGTAACTTTCCAAACCAATCAGCCTTTCAAAAAGAACAATAAGACTTTAATTGAATTTCACCGAAAATACTAGAGCCCATTGCCAAGACACTCATAGAGATTCTGGCTTATCTTGGGGGTGGTGGGGGGGGGGGGGGGGTTCTCCCCTGGGATTTAGAAAAATAAAAAAGATGACTGGGGGCACGGACAATTGCCGCTTACCAGCGGAAAAGGAAAACCAATAACTGAAGGAGTAATTTGTAGTTTTAGTCGTGGGAATGCAAGCAATGTGCAATGAGTAACGGGAAAATATACGTGATACGGAGTAAGGTTTTTGTGATTTCTTCAGTAAATAAAACAACGTTAAGTCACTGGTTTTAACTGATTAGTCTCGCAAAATAGTAACTCGTCTCCGCCCCCTTCCCCTTCCCTTGCTCTTTTGACTTATTTTCACTCGAAAGTCAACCTCGATGGAAAGAAGTATCTATAGCTTCCAAGCGGGCTCTCTGTCTGCCTCTCTCCCTTGGAATGCCTGCTCCTAGGCTAAAGCTTCTAAAATTCACCAAACCGCCTGCTAAGCAAGGGACTATATCACGCTATTTTAGGGTGTTTAGGGGAAATCTTAAGTTAATCACGAGTTCAAAACTCGAAAATGATAATGTGGAATCCCTTTACCGATACAGTTTATTAATCGTTAGACCACAAACAAGAAGATTCTAAGGAAAAGGCGATATGCCATAAACTTGAAAAGCGTCGGGCCAAGTTTTTTCAAGATGACCCAAATGCTATCCCTTTCAATCTTGCCGTCCATTTGTGTTCATCCGTGCTTCTCTTTCCTTTTGCTGAAAGCGTGCACGTGTTCGACGACCTAAATTTTTGTCACCTACCTCGGAATGCACTGAACGTTCCACGTTTTGGTCTGCTTTAACAACGGAGCCGTAAGCATCTTACTTCATCGGTTTCTAACATATCGATGGAATCATCGCCTTTCACGAGGAAACAAAATGTATATTTTGAAGACAATCTTCGACAACACACAATGATCTCTGCCGTGATCGACTTTCTCGTGCTGAGGCCAGGTGGTCAAGTTGCTGACCAATCAGAGCTCACCATTAACAAAAGAGCTAATTCAAAACGAAAACAAACGGCTGCGTTGCATAAAGGATGAAAATGGACCTTTAAGTGGTTATGGCAATGTTTTATTCTACTTTTTGGGCATTTTGGGTGTCATGAGTCTATTAAATAAGGAATTACACCTAAATTTTTGGGGGATGATTCGGTGTCATTAGTACTACGTATACGGTAGTTTTGACATGTTCTGTGACCGACAAAAACCCCGCAATACACCAAACGGCACCTTTCATGAAACCAATTAAAACGACAACATAAAGATAGGTACTAATGGATTAAATAGAAATATGAACTTTACATGTGGAAGTGAAACCAGGCAATCGATGAGAGAAATTCTTTCGTATACCTCCGATTTCGCAGAAAAAGGTACGGGGACAAAGACCATGACATGTGGATGACGTAGCATGCACATGTTACCACTAAAATATGCCGTTATAATATCCATAAAGTTACACTTTGCAGACCTTGCAGAAACTAGCCAATGATAACAAGAGTTACAGTTTGTGGATACGAGGAAAAAACAAACGGCACCTATTTTATACCGTGGGCCCCCTTGCATGCTGGCATCCCACGTTATAACGAGATCCCTCTTAATGAATGCTGGACAATAACAGAGGCATGCAAGTAAAGGACGTCAGCTGCAACACTTCGTACAATAAGGGATACGAGACCGGAGCGCGGAAATTTTCTACAGCCTCCTATTGGGTTAGGTCAAAAGTAGTAGGGATATAAAGGGGCCCCTAATACTTTTCGACAAATGCGGAAGAATTGTTTGGCTAGAACGTGTGCGCTGTAAGGCAAATGCGTAATTGCGATCTTACACGTAATGAAGAGATACCAACTATAAATACTTGAAGTAACCAATGGTCAGTAAGTGCGTGCGATACAGATCGAAGAGAATGAACGGCCAACCGTGGGTTAATGAAAAATTTATGGTTGTGTAGTCCCAGGCTTAGTTGTGAGGGTTTCAGAAGGGAAAATATTACTGTTGGAAGTAGAAAAGGATAGTCGTTTTTCTATTATGTAAATATAAAATCAAGACTAGGGAACTGAAATGGAAAGAAATTCCTATTTCCTTTATTTTCTTTTGGTGCCCCCGCCGGGAGTGGGTCAAATTGCGGCAGACAAGTGTCCATATTTGACAAAGTATAACGGGTTCAATGCTTGAGCGAAGTATCTGATCACTCGGAAACCCACACGATAAAGACGACCGGTGTTTCATAACCCGAGCAACGAAATCAATGGCAGAGGTTCTTTTTGTTTTGAGCGCAAGTGCCGTCAGTCAAGGAAAGTGAATTTGTGACTCAAAACCCTCCACAATTTGATTTAGGATAATCTGACAATTACTCACCCGCAGTATCTCGTGCACTGTTTTGTAAATTCTTCTTGTAGCCTCTCTCTGCCTGGAAATTTCCACTCTGTTGACATGTGCGTGTTAAATTTTTATATGCGCTCGTTCAGTAGAATCGTCGCCTGATGACGTAAACAGTGCATTTGTGGATGTCCACAAAAATGTGAAAATACTCTGGGTATAGAGCCCGCACATGCCGGATTTCCACAAACTGGCAGACTAGGACTGCCGACTCTACTTGGTCGCCCGCAAAAAATTTTGCTATTTTCGCCTTCGGTGACTTAGTTATTTAATTTATTCTACCAAAAGATTGTTTCACTTTGCGCATGCCCAACAGAAAATAAAGGAAACCAGAACTAACGACTTGACTTGGATAATATGGAGTTTTACGAGCCTAAAGCGATACGCAATGGCGTAAAAGTTGATACTTGTCAAAACAAGATTCTCCGAACGTGAGCCTTGTTTGGTTCACAGATGGTAATACTTAATGTTCAATACTGAATTATTAACACGAGCTGTAATGGTAATCCAGTGTTTGAAACGTGCTTGTCTAGTGTCTAACGTAACTGTGAAATATGTGGCATGGATTCTGCGAGAGAGAGTGCTGTAGGTCTTTTGTTATCTGAACAGAATTAACTATTCTAAGGTAATGTAAAGTGCCGTTTTTTACCCATGTAAACCATGTGAGCGTTAGCCCTACTAATGGGATTAGGCCCACACAAGGACAGAAAAACTCTAACCAGGGTGGGAATTGAACCCATGACCTTCTGATTAGATCACCGCTGCTCTACCGACTGAGCTGTGTGGGAAATGACGATGTCAAATTCAAGGCAATGAATATGTACGATTACAAGGAAGGGTTACGTTTTTGCAAACGTTAGCCGTGTAGCACTTCATGGCTGGAATTGCACAAAACGATGCAAAGAGTGATCTTTATTAAAATGCAGCGTGGGAGCCTAAGGGCTTGTTTTTAAAAGCGAGGCAAGCTTAAGCATTGCGACATATTCAGTTTATTTCAGACGCCTCTTGATTATTAGAACCTTTTGCCACAATCCTGAACAACATTTTTGGGACGATGAAGTCAATATAGCACGGGAGGTCTCAAAGGCAAAGCATTGGAGCAGTCTTCCTACCCTTCCCCTAACAATGATGATTTGAAATCTGGAAACATTCAGAAAAGCTGCGGTTGGTTTCAGCATTGCGCAGGGTGGGGAGGGAGGAGGGGGGCTCTTGAGAGGCTGCTATAAGGAGAATTATTATAAACTAAGGGTGATCATTAATTATGAAGTGCGTTCGTTGGGACGAAATTTGGGTTCTGGAATATGTGAGCGAGTGTATGTTTCAGTCATGGTAAACATCCTAATTGGGAAGTGAGCATAATGCCTCACTTACATATCGATACATACGTAAACCCTGAGGAGCTATGCGTTTAGAACCCTACATGAAATCCACGTGGAAGAAAAGACTAGTTCCCACGATGTAATACTTTTGCTGTGTATGCAACACGTAAAGAGTATCTTAGCACGTTGGGTTAAGCAACAATACTTCCGATTCGTATCGGGTGAGCAACGTACTTATCAACTCATAGTTCGACAGGTCACGGTTAACTAAGTGTCACGCTTTCCTTAACTTTACTACAGTACTATAAAAACCACGAGGTAGTCTTTAGATTCTCAGACTTGCTCAGACTACTACGAAAACCACGAGATGCACGATAATCTTTGCGTATCGATGAAAAAATCTCAAAAAAGTCAACCTTGAAACCATAAGACACCCAGTATTATGAACTGCGTTCTCCTTTGTCGAACGCAAAAATATACAACGTTAATTAAAGCGAGTTTGAGCTCATTAGAGTACAAAAGTTTGTAGATTGTAGTTTGCTTATGTTGCTTGTGCTAATGCTTGCATTTTTAAATCCAGATTTAACCCTTAATTTGACTCCCAATAATGATAATGAAGGATGAAATATAATAAATTTAGTTTTATCAGGATGTAAAGTTAACTTATAATAGCCTTGAACGATGTAGCAACAAGGGAAAGTTCACGATTAACAAGGATGTCTCGAAAACTAGGACCTAAAGATCTCGAAATCTAAGTCTCCTAGAAACTAAGATCTCGAAAACTGAGACCTCGAAAAATCCGTTATTGGGATGAATTAACTCTCGTGGACAAGAAGTCTTCCGCCTGGATGGTACTTGAGCTCTCATTAGGGACTTTAAGATCTACGACGCGATCGTCAACGAGAACGCCACAAAACAAGAATATCATTGGTTAAAAGACGAAAAATAAGGGAAAAATAATCGTGCTGCACGTGCAGCACGCATTTTAGCACAATTATGTTTGCTGTACTCTGCACAGCAACGACGTGAAACCACCAAGTTTGAGATTTTATCGACAAGGTGATCATACAAAGAGAAACATCTCATTTTATATTTTTACTCTGAAACCGCCCGTTGAAATTAATTATTTCTTGGATACTTCGCCCACATTGTAGGACGTGAACGAGATGGAATAATCGGGAACGACATATGACAGTGCGAAGTTATATTCTGAGGCAGTGACGTTTTCGGCGATCGACGTCGCCGTCGTTGATCCTTAAGGACGGTACCTACTGTTGTTATTGCGCATACGTTCTGCGCATCTCCAGATACTCAGATTTCCAATCACCGATGCTTACTAATACAGGGGTATTTTTTCGCGGTTTAAAACTATACGGAGAAAGTAGATCTTAGTAAGTACTCTTGGTGTCCAAAAATAAAATTGGGGGTAGCCATGCATTTTTGAGAGATAATTAAGCTTCAATTTGAGAAAAAACGCCATACATTGCTTTGTATTTCAAAGCTTTTTACCAATATTACTCATGAATTATCTTTGAAAAATGCGTGGTTACCCCCAGTTTTCTTTTTGGATTTCAATAACGCGTATTAAGATCTACATTTCCTGCATAATCACACACCGGGGCAAAAATATCTTTAATTAGTAGGCACCGTCCTTAAGTCCCTTTAGCGATGTTTCTCGTGACGTCACCCATTGCTATTAGTTGAAGTTGAAGTTGAAAGTTTATTATTAAATCACATTGCAGCGGCTGTGCCAGCTGAAAAACGTAATATTTACAGTCTTCTTACTTAAAAGCACTATATTACAATATTACTAAAATACAAAAATGATATGATGAAATGATTAATGAGTAATAAATATGACATAATAAATATAATATCTACTAGTAATAACACTTAATCTAAAATATTTAACATCAGTTTGCGGGCCTACACATTCTGATAAAAAAGGGGTTGTTAAATCTCTTTTGTTTTTGTCTTTGGTAAAATAAATTGTCGTGATTTTCTAAGAGAATAAGATGGTTGATGCCTCTCAGGCATCAACTCGTGTAAGACATGGTCCTTATTGTTATTAATCTCATTGAATAACTTTGTACATATGTTCTTATGATGATCCTCTAATCTAGGTATCTTAGCTATTTTAAATAGCATTATTGTAACTTATTCCTGGGAATGAAATAGCCATAGCCCTCTTCTGAATACGATCTAACTTTTCTTTTAGATATTTAGGGAGGGCATAATGAAACAGAGGTACAGCATAATCTACTACCGATCTTACACAGGTGATATAAAATAGGACTAAGTCAGCTGTAGGAATCTTAGCCCTCTCTAGCTCAGATAGAAAATATAGTCTCTTGGAGGCTTTCTTAACAATGTTCTCAATATTTGAATTTCATGAAAGCTTATTGTCAAAGGTAAGACCTAGAAAACTTGGCCTGCTTTACCACTTCAAGAGATTGATTATCTACTTGCACTGGTGTAAAAAAAAAAAAATCGAAAAACTTGATGAAGATGCGATGTTGTGTAATACCTTGTGGTCAGACAGACGTAGGCTCATCACAAAAACATTTCTTGCCTTTTCGCGTACTATTAAACGTCAGAATTGATCCAAAGTTTCATTTTTGGCTTTATTCAGAGAGAAATTTTGCTTTCCGGCGAAAAAAGTTTTTAGCTTAGCAACGCTTAGCGCAATCATTTACCATATAAGGTCAAACTAAGGTATATGAGCTGATAACCTAGATTGAGTGAACCAATCACAGCACGCGAAATGCATTATCCGAGGTTGAGAATTTAATAATAAAAGATATCCTTAGTTCCTTACATTTATCTGGATTAAGCTGTAACCGATTCCTGTGAGACCATCTCACTACTTTATCTGCATTAGCCTGAGCACTACTTATTGACCCTTTGCTACGATTTTAGAGGCTGTCGTGTTATCGACAAACTTCCACAAGGAAGTTTCGTGAACCTCTAGGTCGTTTATCATTATAAAAAATAGATAGGGTCCTAGCTTAGTTCCTTGGGGGACCCCAGATGGCACAGCTAGCCCCCCATTCCGATTAGCAAGAACTGGATAATTTAACTGTTTTGTAGCGGCTAGATAAAATATCAATTATCCAGTTAACAATACTATGAGGTAAACCTAAGAGACATATCTTGTTCACTAAGACATTAGAGTTAATTAAATCAAATGCCTTACGATAGTCAAACAAAAGTGTCCTTATCGTTGATCCAGTTCCATCAGTAGCTTTTAACCAATTATGAACCACAATCAGTAGTGCTAGCTAGAGTGGTTGATGAATTAGGTATCGCCCCAAACTGGTTCTTATCGATGACTTTCAGCACGGTGTCTGACATTTGCAGACTACTAACCCTAAATCACAACAAGACGCCTACAAGGGCGTATCCGTGGAATGCGCAAACAGTTAACACAAATTGTCCAGTTACAGTCAACTTCAAGTACAGGTAGACTTCGGAAAATGGCGAAAGATTACAGAAAGATACATCTGTAATATAACTTAAAGTTTTTTGTTGTAAAAACTCATTACTAATGTTACTAAATTTGCAAATGCAAACAACGAAGCCCTATTAGCAGGTTATCAGGATACGGGATCTTTTATTTATTTATTTTTTGGAAGGAGACTTAATTCAAATCCTACAGTTTTACTTGCTTCGTTAACTCCTTTCATCCAAAAATTACAGGATCAGCCTTAAATCATCCGAAAAACTTATTACAAATCACAGTTCAACAACTTATCATCCTGGGCCAGTTGTTCAGAAACTGGGTTTTAAAACGAGTTTTATCCTGTACTCCCAAATGCTGTTTAAGGCTGATATTCAGTAAAACTTTATATTAGAAGAAGTCAATATTGAAAAACAAAAATAAGCAAAGGAAACTATGACCAAAAAGTTGAAAACATGAAACAAAAGTTTACGCTAATCCTGGATTAAGGTAATTGGCTTTCGAACAACCGGGCCCTGTAATCGACGTCTGGTTCTGTAATCCTGGTTTAGTTCCTTACAAACCGTATAAATTTGCCGTGGCGAAGACAAGAAGACAACATCCGTGCTCTATTTCTCTCAATGCTCAAAAATTCCGTCATTGCGTGTTCTATAGTCCAGTCCAAAGTTCTAATTTTACAATTCCATAATCTTGATTTCAGTAACTTGGTACCAAACGTTCCACAATAACTTGAAAGCTCGTTAAGAAAAATCATTAAATCCAGTAGTCCAGTCCGGATTGAGATCGCCAAAACTCTCTCTATCATCGATTCAAAACTCAACAAAAGCTACAAGTAGTAAATAGTTATCAGAAACTACAACAGTTCGTCCTGATTCTACACTCGAGCTGAACAAAAAACCCAAAAAACCCTCGTCATCGTTTCTCGAGAGAACAGACAAACAGCCGAAACTGTTCTGTGCCTGCCCCTTACGGCACTGAAAAAGTACCGTACGTTGTACAATAGTACTTGACCGTGGCCCTTGGCCAAGAAACTAATCTTAGCCAAAAGCCCGAGAAGCGATCAGGATACGGGATAATTAGGTAAAAAAAAATTGTGGGGATACGGGATTTTTAGTCTGGAGGTGGAGGGGGGGGGGGGGGGGGGGGAGAGAATCGAGGAGATACGGGATATTTTTTAAAGTAAGAACGCATTGCGTGTGGTAGTGCAGTAACTTGACAGTGTTTTTTTCCATAACTGTCAACTGAGCTGCGTTTTGTTTTTTCCAGGAGATTCAAGTCCTTGCACAATATGTAGCTCTAATAGTTCACGACATTGTTTGGTATCGTAAATCATTAGGGTGCCATGGTAGACATCTTTGCTATATACCCTCTAAGAATAAAATACTAAGCCCAGAACGATCGAAGAAAATAACAGGAAATCGAGAAACATTTGGCTTCAAAGCTGACATGCTGATGATTTACAACGTCTTTTTCACCACAAGCTTAAGCGTGTACTCTGAGCTTCTGACACCTTTCCAAGACCAATGTTACTAAAGTTTTTTTTTTTCCCTTTCCAGCGGGGTTAGTATCTGGATGGGGGACGTCAAAATATGCGACTTTTGCTGTCAGGAACATACGCCCAAAAATTCTATTTTAACGCTCAAAAATGCGAACAAAGCAAGGAACAGATTTTGCTAGCCTGCTTTATGCAAAACAAATATTGACGAAAAAGTAAATAAATATTAATATGTAGTTTTTAAGGAGAGCAGAAGGAACTTTTAGGAAGTGTCGATCGAGAATAAAACAATTTGCCATCAGCGAAAAACATTTCGGGAGATTTTTGTTACGTTCCATCAGAGGTCAATTTTTCTATCGTACTTTTGGTCATACAAGTAAAATCGCAAAATCGAAAGTGACATCGTCTTAAGCGGCCGCCTGTGATCAAGTTATACCTTGCGTGTTTACTGACAACTCACGAAACAAAGGATGCATCTGTGACAAAATGACGGCATAACACCTGGTTTTTGTTAGTGCGTTTTTTTTTCTTTCAAGTGTTATAAAGTTCGACAAGATCTATGTGCGAATTTAACATAAAGATCACAATCGTGATCCAAGTGTCAGCTGAAGTTAAGCTCCTCCGAATGAGGTTAGTACTTGGATGGAGGACGGCTGCGAAGTCCCCGTGACGGCGATAGCTAATTCGTTTTTTTTAAACTTGATTTCATTTTTTATCTTGTTTGGCCGTTGAAAGCTATTTTCTTATTTTCTTTCTACGTCAAAACGGCGAACAAACTGGTTCCCAAGAAATATTGGAGTACGTATTCGTTCTATGCAAAATGATTCTAGTGAAGTATTCGTTCTATGCAAAGTAATAATGTTCACAGTGGAACACACAAGTACGAAGCAAGATCTAGAAATAACGTAGAAAATTCTTCTTACCTTTAAAGCTTGCCTTTCTCAAAGAAAAAGCATCTATCCACTTTATCGAATAGTTTAATACTGAAACAATCATGGCGGGCGGAAAGATTCTATTATAAATGTTTGCTTTCACCAGTCAAACGGAAATGTGTCACGGTGGCCGAGTGGTCTATCGCGCTAGCAGAGAAGACTCGTGATGGCTTGGGAAATATAAAAGTTCTCCTCGGGGCAGGGAAGTTTGGAAATACCGCAGGTACTATAAGTCAGTCCACCCGATCAGAAATTAATTCAATATCCGTGGGGTATGCACATTTGTGACTACCAACAAAAAAAAGACTCCAGCCCGGTTTTAAGACGTGGATGCCTTCGGCATTCCACGTAATTATTGAAAGCTAACCGTTTTAAAACGGGTTCTTACACATAAATAATGTCTATCAGCCCTATTTGAAATGGGTACTTAGACTTAAATAATGTTTATCAGTGCTATTTGTAGGCAGTCTGTGGTCTGCAAATGTCGGACACCGCTTTCAGCACAACAGGTTTCAGGTAATCATTTACCACAAAGTCCTCAGCAATCTTTGATATACACGATGTTAATGAAACTGGCCTCCTTTGCAATGTTTTTTTCTTGGGTAGTGTTTTTTTCTTGGGTAGTGGCGTAACATTTGCTTAAACTTCCAGATATTTAGGACGCGTTGCTCTTTAAAGGATGCATTGAGGATTTTAGTAATCGGATCAGCAATTATGTCAGCATATTCTTTCAGTTTCATCCCAATATGCTATGCCAATATGCCAATATGCCATCCCATATGCCAACCAGAGCCTAATTGGCTCTTGAAACAAATACTTCCTTGTTCCGTGGTTAGCAAATTTGAATATCGAAAGTAATGCGACGTCAATGATTGTAAACAAGAAATATCGCTATTGTGTTACGGAACACGAGCTCAATTCATTGATAGTTCTTTCTACTTTAATTATATATCATCCATTTGGAGTGTTTTTTAGAAGGTATCGAGAACAAGATCCTAAACAAAAGTACTGAGTACTGTACGTGACATAAATTACAAGCGTGACAAAAAAACAAATGTGATAACCTGATGATGTCATCTCTCCCGAGACGACCACGAATACAAACGATTTTTACAGTATCTTTATTTGAACTGAAACCAAGCTAAGGATCATATTGTAAAAACTTCAAGACAATCATTTCGAAAAAAATGTCTACCTAATTCGGTGTCTGTTGGTGTCAACTTGACAAAAAGTCCAATTTTCTCTTGGTAGAGTTTATTATCGATATATTAACAGCCAAGTTATTTAAAAACGTGATGAAGTGTCACTACTCTCTTCTAGCCAATCATCAGCGCAGTTATATCGAAAAATTCATTACAATAATTTATGCATTAGGTACGTCACATGAGAAGATTCGACGTCTGAATCGGTTTCGAACTTTCGCCGTTCTATTCTACTGGTGCAGTCGAATAGAACGGCGGGTCGACCCAAAGACGAATCTATCGAACTTAATAGACCACTTTCGATATCATTAAAATTCAGCTTGGCAGCGAGGCCTAGAGGAAACAAACAAAGTGAGGAAACTGAATGAACATGTTTAATCATTTCCGGTTTATTTGTGTCCTCTATGCTTCACTATCAAGATGAATGTTAATATATCAAAAGTGGTCTATTGATTCATACGTGGAACTTTTCATGTGCTGAATCTAATGATAAGGTTCACCACATAAAATGTTCCACGTTTCAAACGGGCCTCAATTGTTATTACAATTTACTGAAAGAACCTTTTGTTCTGATTGGCTCTGTCAATCATTCTGTCAAAATTGAGAGGCATTTCATTGACAGCTGTCAGGTGCAAGGTGTGTTCTTAATCTAAGGTGCGGTTATCAACTGAGCTATTCCGTTGGTGCCTGCCTAAGGAACTTGATCGGAGAACTGCACGACTGACAGTTTCAAGATGAAAAGCCTGTTTTCCCTGGTTTTTTTGCTCTGCATCTCAGTTGGTGAGGTTGTTTTTGCTTATAACCATCGATTTAGTACCGTACTGATTCCAAACAAAGGTTTACAGAGTTTTCATCAGGGTTGAATTAGTCCCACCCAATTCACACTTCTTCTAAACTTCCCACACCATGGTTTGTTCAAAATTATCTTCGCCTTCCTCTTGTTATTTTGTGTTTTATTTTGTGTTTTAGTCTTCTACTGAAGACTTATCTTTTCACAAATTTTCAGTTTAATAGGGTTTTTCCTCTTGTGATAAAGCAAAGTTGAATTCCTAAGCTTTTGCGTGACACGATTATTAAAAGTGCGGTCGAGAATGCTATCACGTAGGTTAAAAAAGTGACTTATCCGCTGAGATTTTGCAATCTGAACAGTCCTTGTATGAGAATAAGTACTCATTTAGATGTTTATGAGCCCTCAGACGACGACTACTGGCTTTTTATAGCAAAACTCGATGGCATATGTTTTTCCTAGCATTCAGGTTAGAGAAGTGGTCAAATTGTTTGAAGGAATGAACTGCAAACAACTTGAGACTCGGGGACTGGTTTATAACATTTACTTGAATTGAAACTGCGTTGTCATTTTTTATGTTACAAATGGATATTCATACTCGCATTTCCCCGTAGGTGGTAAAACATTGGTTCTTATTAGAACAATGTTTCAAAACTGACTGAAGATAAACCTCTTTGGCCTCTGCTTTAGTTATTATCGAACAAATGAGCAACTGTTGAATACCCTGTCATCTTAAATATAAAACAATATTATAGTTGTACGTAGCTAGAACGTTCGCAACACTTTTGTCTCTTCATCAACCGAGACTGCACGAAATCTTTACTCAGACATTGCACTAGTTAACAGGAATGATCTCGAAACAATTTTAACTCGAGAGCTTGTACGCACAACGTTTACCTTAAAACAATTGATTCCCCGGTAATCTCAATCTGAACATATAGTGTTGTGAAACATGCTTGCATAATTAGGTGATAGATAAAAATAAATAGTGATTGATTGTAGCAAAGAATAACCGGCAAATTGGGAAGAATCGGGTGGGAAAATCCGGTACGACGGTGGGTGAATGCGTTATCAGTTCGTGTCATGAATACAGGGTGTGACAGACTTTAATTGCTAGTCTCGGTTAATATACAATGGACTTGTTATGTGCAAGATAAGCCCTTGGGAATTCTTGGATATACGCAAAAGGGGTGTGAACTTCCGGAAAGGGTAGATATATTCTTGGCTTTCACGTGACGTCATCAAAACTAAAAAATAAGGAATTATCAATCCTTTTGAGATTTTGGTTTAGTTAGTTATTATAACAGCTGAAGACTTATCTTTTCACAAATTTTCAGTTTGATAGGGGTTTTCCTCTTGTGGTAAAGCAAGGTTGAATTCCTAAGCTTTTGCGTGACTCGACTATTAAAAGTGCAGTCGAGAATGCTATCACGTACGTTAAAAAAGTGACTTATCCGCTGAGATTTTGCAATCTGAACAGTTCTTGTATGAGAATAAGTACTCATATAGATGTTTACGAGCCCTCAGAAGACGAATACTGGCTTTTTATAGCAAAACTCGATTGCATATGTTTTCCTTAGCTTCCGGCTGCCATATTTGTGTCCCTCAGAGGGACACAAACATGGCGTCTCACAGATATGACGTCGCACAGATATGAAGATTTGCGAGACTGTTTGAATTTTCATCTTCTTTTATTTCTTTGATTCTTGACTTTAGTTGTTGAATGGTTTTGATGATGGTGTGACAGTGAAAACCCGCAATAGAACAATACTGTAATTGTAGTTTTGTAAACTTTGCCCCGTTTACAAGGGATTACAGCTTATCGAACTCTCTCTCAATCAGTAAACTCGACTTAGTTTATAACTAAGCGTTTAATCAACCTCTCGTGTTCGTCTTACAACGGGTGTGTAAAACTACTCTGACTCTAAGAAAAAGGAAACCTAAACTTATATGTTCATGTATCGCTTAATCTAATATCTTATTGGTCGTTGCTAAGTGAAATTCAATGAAAGTTCATTCAAGGTTATGTCAATCAATGGTGCTAATTAAGAAATAAAACTTTGGCCTAATCAAACTAGATGCTTCTGTGAAGCATACACTGGTTTGCCTGTGGTACGTGCTACAGAAAATCAGAAAGCACTGAATTGTGTGGTATTGAAATACAGCATTCCAGTCTCTGAAGAATAACAAATAAAAGAGAAGCGAGAAACATTGGCTTCTGGGCTGACATGTTGATAATTTTCAAGTTCCCTCACAACTTCTTTTCACCACAAGTGTGCCCTATGAGCATCCGAAAACTTTGTAATACTAAACTTCACTGAAGTCAAGCCCTGTTTCGCGGGGTTAGTGTTGCGATGGGAGACCAAAACAATAAACCCCTCATAAAAAACAGAAACATCTGACCGAAAATACTATTAACGCTAACAAATGCGAACTCAGCAAGGTACAGATTCTGTTAGCTTGCT
>NC_090875.1:18711600-18714100 GCF_036669935.1 Montipora foliosa
TCTAGTATAAAAACGGCCAATAGAATTCAAACCTAATTGGGAAAGTACCACAAGGAAGGAAACATCATTGCGCTTGATTCTCTGAAGTCCCACCTTGGGGCATAATTGATCCAGTGTAATTGACTTTTAAATAATGTGAATTTTTACACTTTATTTTGTGCAGCCTTTGCAATCAAGTGCAAAATCTGTGTCAGCTCGAACAGCATGGCCGATTGCACTGCAACTGAACAAACAGTGGACTGTGCTTCGATCGCATCTCGGCTTGGCTTTACTCCAGATCGCTGTGTGAAAATGTCCGTGGATTATGAGCCTGGGGGCGTTCAGTTTAAATCCTTTGCCAAAACCTGTTATTCACAAGAATTATGCGAAAAGGGTGATGCTTCGTTTCAACAGTGTCGCAATGTCGGCGGTGAGACATGTGAACTACATTGCTGTTCCACCGACAACTGCAACGGTGGTACGGCGCCATTAATGACCATCTTCTGATGTCCCTGCTCCTTCACTAAGCAGACCTCTCGTGGGCAGCAGTTTACGATTCATCAAATTTTTTTATTGGTACTTCGTAACGATCTCCCTTGTTCTCCCTTTGTGTCGTTCTTACACGACCCAAACTTGTATCTATTTTTTGTACTTGTATCTCTTTTAAATGCCGGCCACTGGCAATTTAAGCAGCGTTAGTATTGTAATGTACATTGTACTTGTACTAGTTTTTCTGTTTTGTTGTTGTTGAATAAAAATAATAATAATAAAGTAACTAATAAATAATGACGACGTGAAATAGCCAAATTTGAGGTTTTATGGAGGACGTCAGCATAGCGCACTAGCAAATAAATTTTCATTTTCTCTCCTAAATTAACGTAAAAATAAAGGCACTTTATTTAACGTCGGTAGTTGCTTCAGTTACGAAACTGGTATCAGTGGAAGCCGACGGTGCGCCTTTTACCCCCCCCCCCCCCCCCCCCCTCCCTCTGTCAGTTTTCCGTTGACGGATATTTAAAGCTATAGCTACACGGATCAGAGGAAAGTGGAAACAGACGTTGAAGTCACCGAGAATCGAACTGGGGACCTCTTGCTCCGAACTGATGACCAACTGAGCCATGCCTTCTCCTGTAAGCGTGACTCACTGTTTGGTTTCATTCTTGAGGGACTGCCACTCCATTGTCATGTTTAAAAGCTTGGGGAATGGTCGTGAAGTGATTACAATGGCGCGAATTTATGTTTTGAGAGACGTTCTCGTTGCTGTTCCTTTTATCTCTTCCGGAGACATACTGCATCCCACGTGCTGAGTAGCACGCGTCATGTTGATTGAAGGCTTGCAAAATGTTTGTCAGTTTATGACATTGAATTGAATTTTTACTTTTTACCCAAGGTTGTACAGCATGAAATGCTCAGTATCAAATGCGATTAGAAAATATATTAGGCATTCTCAGCTCCACGAGAAAACGAGACCACTCTATGATTAGAGAAATTTTTAGATTAAATGTATTCCCAAAAAGTAGCGTTTTCTTGTTTATTTGTCAGCTTCTCAGTCTTCTTTAACGTGACTCTTTTGGAAATTATAAAAAGACAGCAATCCGTCTCTCTCTCTGAAGGTCTCTTAAGTATTGCGGCAAATGAAATAAGAGATCCGCGTAGAAGAATTAATCAGTTTACTTCTGTTTTTAACATAAATTGCATTTTCCTCCGGCTTATATTAAAGCGATGTTGTGGAACTAAAAAACCGGCGGATGTTTCGCTTTGCCATTAAGTTTCGCTCTTAACTTAAGTTGTGCCATTAAGTTTCGCTCCTATCTTCTTAGATAAAACTAAGAAGATAATGTGGAAGCGCATGCAAGCTTCACGCCCCACGTACGTCATTACTACTCATGCGCAACTAAGCGCATGAAATGTAAAATGCCCTTCGTTTTTTTTTTTGTTTTTGGTGTAAATTAGTGATGTAAATTTATGCTTGCATACATTTACACACATGACTGTAACTTTACGTGGGGTGGGGGGAGGGGATTATTAAAATAAAAATGAATAGCTGCTGAAAATTGTATTGTTGTTTTAAAAAAATAAATAGAAAGACTTGAAACAAATATTAAAATGCATATATGCTTGGAATATCAGTCCGTTTTCCATGAAAAAATAAACAGTGCGTGTTTGAAGAAAGCAACCATCCATCTCATGTTTGAAGCCCTTAAGATGTGCATCGTCACCCCCGAATTATCGCTTCTTGGCTGAACCTGTCCATTCGTCCAAACTTTGTGGTTGTAGTCGCGATCGTACGGAGCTTTTAGAATCTCTTTTTCGACTGTGGAGCCAAAGGTAAGTTGTTGACGTTAAAAGACAATTATATTTGTTCTAATTTGTTTTACAAACAAACACTTTGCACCAGAGCGTGGATCGACATAAAGCCGGTCAGGCAAACTGATGTTGATCAATAAGCCGGTCATCTCCTAGTGATCTTTGAGAACCTTGTAGCAGCTTTGAGAATACTTCTGATCCGACTTTTAGCAAT
>NC_090875.1:18719100-18726925 GCF_036669935.1 Montipora foliosa
AAAAATATTTTTGATGTTGTTAAGAGACGAAATAATGGACTACAAAGGGACATAAAGACTACTGTTGAGGCTCTCTGGCAACGGGAGATATTTGACTTCAAAATCATCAAATATTTGAATTTTTCAAAATGTCTCACAACGCACTCACTTATTTTTCTGGGTTGATTGACAAGCCATCAATCAAACTGACTGACACTTGTTCCTTGCCTTCATTAAGGATGTATCAATATGTGTGAACACCTTCAAATCAATAGGTCAAGTACAGTTGTACTGAGAGCCTCATATATTTTGCACAATTTGAAGCAATTTCCATGGTAAAAGTCTGATAAATCCACGGGGTGGCCTATCTCCCCCTGAAAGATCCAAAACACAAACCAGTTTGTATTTTTCAGATTTGGGGTAGACCCTTTAAACTGGCAAAGTTTCATAGAAATCGGTGAAATGGCATGTAGCAGCCCTGCCTGGTGCTCTCGTGGACTCACTCTTAAAGTGGAAAATGGTTTTCCCACTGCAAACTTCTTTTCTTGGTTAACTACTGCTACTTTCTTTTCTAATTCACAAATTTTTGCCTTCAAAAGTGCATTTTGTGCTTTCAGGATTTGAAGCTGACCGTCTTGATGGACTGCTAATGGTGGAGGCTGCTGATGGAGGTTGATAGACTCACTAGTGAAGTGAGGATTATAAACCCGCTTTCGCTTTACACCATCACCAGTGGGCAGCCAAAAATCACACATGAAACTATTCATTGTCAAACCCTTTTCCGAAAGCAAACATTGACCGCCAATTTTGAAATAGGCGCCAAGTAATAATTATTGTGGTAGCTTAATTCCATAAAAGGATGTAATATATTATCACTCTGCTAAGCTACGCGGGAGAAATGACAAATATTTCTTCTACTTATCTCTGTTGACAAATTTCTTCATCAGTTCTTTTTTACCGTCTTTTCAACCTCAAATAAAAGCAAATTACATGATTAGAATAGCTACAAAAGAAATTGAAATCATACAAACATTGATCAAGGATTGTTTAAGTATTTTCAAGGGGTCCCACAGAGGACTATTCGGGTTCTTTTTCCTATTTTTAAAAAGAAGACAGAGGGTTGCCACACTCTTCGCTTTCGTCCGCCATGTTGGTTCTATGGTCTCTGAGATGGCGTTGGCCAATCAAAAGCAAGAGTTTTCAGTCCCAGTCTCCGTGCTATCCATGCGAGAGCTCTCGGGGAGATATCAGTGAGTCAATTTTTCCCTCAGTGGACTACCCAAGATCTGTGTTTTTGCCATTTTAAAGAACCCGTCGATATTTTCTTCCAGCGGCATATCCCAATCCTCAGTTCCCGCCAAGTTGGTTAGTGAATGAAACTCGAAAAAGGTCGTACCATGGCCCGCATTAGTCGAGAAAATTGAATTTCAGAGAAAAGGAGAATGAGAAACGAGAGAAACAAACGGAAGCGACATTTAAGGACTGCAAAGAAAAGGAAGGACGCTGACATTCAGAAACAAAAGGAAAAAGCAGAGTACCTCCGAGCTAAGAAATTGGCGCGCTTATGATCATATTCGATTTCTTAACGAGAAAAATCAACAAATGAACTGAACATCACAATACCACCATTTGTAAGCTGCATTATTTTCCAGGGTGAGCCTCCATTTCATCAATGCTCGATTTTCCAGTTGTTACAATATAATTTTATTTCTCTCTTTAAGCTTTCATACTCAAAGAGCTAGTGGCAATATTAATGACAATCCCCATAACTTTATTAGCTTTTTAATTTCTTGAATGGTAAATAACATAAAATCATGTAATAAATAACATAAAAAAATACAGATATTTTACCATACGCAAAATTTTTATGGTATTGTACGAGAAACACGTGCATACTTAACAAAACAAAAACCTTAACATAATTTTTTTATGAGCCTAAACGTTGTTCTCCTGCAAACCTAATATACAAATTTTTTCAGACTATGGAATAGCATGACATAATTTTCTTGTTCCTATTAGTCAATTTCACTTAATTTTCCAGTTTGCAGGGAAATCTATCATGTCAACACCATTGCAAAACGGGTGGACAAATGTCAATTTCATTGATCCTGATGAACTTTGTCCACCAAATGGAAAGACCATCAGATTGGGAGAAGGGTCCTACGGTTGCTGCCTCTTAAGACAATACCAGCGGCTGAATATTAACCCTTTCACCGCCAAAAATGCAAATTGACACTTATAGATTTTACTCTGTCTAAGGCCAGACGATTTTACTCGTCAATGGGGAAGCCCTCGGCAGTGGAAGGGTTAAAGTTGTTGAAAAACAATCTCTCTCAAATGACACAAAGGAGCTGATGAAAGAAGCTCAAATTATGCAGGCTCTACACCACAAGAACATCCCTACCATCTTAGGTGTACAAGTTCAAAAGGAACCAATGTCTTTGGTAATCGAATTCATAGGAGAACAGGATACTTCCGTTACTATAAGCAAGCTATTGACACGTCAAAATGAAGAAACGTTAATTCAGAATCTTCAAAAATCACTGACAGTTAATGACTGTCTTATAATTTCACATAACTTGGCAGAAGCACTTTCTCGCATGCATTCAAAAGGTTTTCTGCATTGTGATTTGAAATCAAATAATGTTCTTGTAAGTAATAAGCGAGGCTATATAATTGATTTTCGAAACGGGCATGTGATAGTTGTTCTCCTCCTTCCAAGAAGTACACCATCTCGTATCCACACATTGCTCCAGAAGTTCTCAAAGGTTCTTCATGTAGCAAAGCCAGTGATATATTTTCTCTTGGTAAGATTTTCTTTCAAGTAGGAAACAGGTTTGACATTCCACTTTTGGTTTCCACTTCTCTAGACTGCAAAACAGTCGTATTTTTTGCGAACGCAAGCGACACTGTATAATAATATTCAAACGAAAGGTCCAGACCTTTCGTTTGAATATTATTTTATCTTGTCGCTTGCGTTCGCAAAAAATACGACTGTTTTGCAGTCTACCACTTCTCAAAAATGTTTGGATACTAATCCTGCAAGAACCGCGCACCGGTGGCTCAGTTGGTTGAACACAGGGCTGTCACGCGGGAGGTCGTGAGTTCAACTCCGGCCGAACCAACACTCAGGGTCTTTAAATAACTGAGGAGAAAGTGCTGCCTTTGTAATTACATCTGCAAATGGTTAGACTCTCTAGTCTTCTCGGATAAGGACGATAAGCCGGAGATCCCGTATCACAACCTTTGTTCATTAACTCTGTGGGACGTTAAAGATCCCACACACTATTCGAAAAGAGTAGGGGACAGTGTTCCCGGTGTTGTGGTCTGACCTTTCCAGCCTGTGGTCGGCTTGGCAGGATTAGCTGTATAACAGCCAGAAGTCAGGCTACTTAGCCAAGTGCTGGAACCTCACTCAAGCACTCAAGAAGACCAACAAGTACCGGTATAATGGCAACACTGGCCCCCAAGATATCTTGTTAAGTATACTGTATGCTATCAAAACGTTTTTTGAATCATAGCCTACATGTTTCAACTCATGGCAAAAAGGAAAAGTTCACACCATGTTTTTCCATGTTTTCTACATTTTGTGACAAGGACACATCCCCTTGCTTTTAAGATGACTCATCTTTAATTAGCAAGGCTGTCAAGATGGCACATCTTTCGTCAGTGTGAGTGTGCACTTGTCACTAAAATTGCATCAGCCTTGGTGGGTTTGTGTAAACATCAACAATAGGAAATAATACTAATGATATAACGGTGTTCTTTATCATGATGAAACAAGAAGGCTCTGATTTAAAACTGTGCAACCCCATGGAAGTTAGGCCTCTAAAATTCTTTCAACCTCTGGTGGCAATGGAGAAGTGTTTCATATATGTACATGTAGGTGTGCAACATGCACAAGAAAAACTGCCTCATCAAATTTTCTTTGGGAACCATATCTGGTAGACATCTCCTACCTCTCTGATGATTAAAAATCTTGTCATGGCTCTTTTCTTTTTCTGAAGTGAAAATTAACACTTATCCAGACTTCGCCTTTTTAAGTAAATTCTCACATACTTGGTGAAAAGGGGGAATGTTGAACAAAACAAGAGAAAAAAAGGAAAAGAAGGCCATAAGAACTTTTAAGGAATTTCAGAAACTTCATGTTAAATAAAATTTATGTTGTCTCGCAGCAGTTTTCCTTTGAGAGCTGCAGTTGTTGGTGTCTTGCACTTAAGATGTTAAAGCCTTGCCACTGGATACTAGCTTAGCTTTTATCGGGGTGTGACAAAGCTAAACGGCTTCAATTTTGTTAATTAATAAGCTGGTGACCAGGACCATCTCGCACCATAACCAACCATAGCCTTCAAGAGATGACTGAGGTGGAATATGCCTCACAATGTTTACCTTCCTCAGAAATTGTGACAACAGCACCTCCTCCTGCTTTTAAGATGTCACATCTTTCATTGGCGGGGCTGTCAAGATGGCACATCTTTCGTCAGCGTGAGTGTGGAATTGCATCAGCTTTGGTGGATGAAAGAACAAAAATGTGCTTTATGCAAAACAATTGTTTTAAAACAATTTTTTTAACAACAGAAGGCTGTGGTTATTAAATTATAGACTCCTTTTGAAAAATAAAATAAAAATAAAAAACTACACCTGCTGATAGGAGGTGGTTCAATGCACAATATGCCTCCCAGGAATAGACCTAACGAATTTTTGTAAAGCTGACCGCTGTCCCAGGCTCATTGTTTCAATACTGAAATCTCGAATTATGCTTACAGCCTTGGATAGCGTGTTCTTAATCCCTTCTTTCATAAAACCGGGAGTTTTCTACATAAGGCCCAAATGAACTTCAATGGTGGAGTCAACATGCTTTTTAAGCTAACTGGTTATGATTCTTCTCAAACAAAACTTCATGCAAAAACTTTGGTTTTAGTGGTCGTGCCAGTCGCGTTTGAAGTGATATTGACGGATCTGTATTGTTCATCTGTATTGTTTATTGTTACACATCAGACTCTGAGGAATACATGAGAACAGCCAAAGCCGGAGGCTTAATGGCATATGGTCAGCAAACATAATTTGAAAAATTTGCATGAATAGAAGAAGGCTTTAACTAAAATACTTATACAACTAAATATGACTACTTATTTACAAACACACAGGATAATATAGTTAAATAAATTGCATAAACAAGTACTCCTAGTATAATTGTTTCAAATAACAGGAAATTGTATTCAAATAACAGGAAACAAAAAACAAAAACAAAAAGAAAACATTAACATTTGTCCACAAAGTTTACAGTTTAGTCCCAAGGGACTTGATCAGACTATAGAATTAAGGGAATGAGTTCCATAGCCAATTTTTCAATATACTAACTCAGCATTCAGAAAATGCAGTGTCAACTTTTTTTTAAAGTTACTTAATGTAAGGGCTGTTGCGCACTGTTAACGGAATATCATTCCAAATAACAGGAGCCTGCCAGGTAATAGCAAATTATACTTGCGGTTGGTTTTATGAAGATTAAACGTGAACGAGTCAAATAATTGTGATATTCATGGTTAAAATGAAGGATTGAGGATACAGGAGTAGGCAGAATATTGTTAAAATGTGAGAAAACAAACAGGCCACATGGAATTTAACGATAGAATGGAGCGAAAGAAAATTATTTTTAGAGAAAAGGGGTTTAGAAGGTGTGCGTGGGGGAGAAAAAGTAATTATACGGATGGCTTTCTTTTGAAGTACATAAAGTGGTTCAAGGTAAGAAACATACGTAGAAGCCCAAATTAGAGGACAATAATTGATGTAAGGCAGGAAAAGAGCATTATATAAAGTTTTCAGAGTGTCCAAAGGTAAGTATCGCGTTGCCTTGCACAAAACTCCAATTATCTTAGAGACTTTATCACAGACAACAGAGATATGCGGTTTCCAGGATAGATTTTCATGAATGATAATTCCAAGGAATTTGTCTTCCTGCACACGTGTGATGGGAGAATTATTTATAGAAATTTTTATATCTGAGAGGTTAATCTGTTTACGACGTGGGTGAAAAATGATGAATTTAGACTTGTCAGGATGGACAGTGAGTTTGTTAGCACTAAACCAAGAAGAAACACGAGCGAGCTCTACATAAGGATGGTTACTAAGGTAGCCAAGTCATTATGACGAAAAAAGATATTTGTATCATCAGCAAAGAGAATGATTGACAGGAGGTTTGAGACATGAAAAAGATCATTGATGTATAAAGAAAAAGTAAAGGTCCAAGGACTGAACCTTGTGGAACCCCACATACAGCCGTATTATATGTAGATGTATAGTCATGAACCATGACACACTGTTGTCTGTGAGATAAATAGCTAGCAAGCCAGGCCAACGGAATTCCCCTGATTCCAAAAAAATTTAGTTTATCCAGAAGTATTTCATGGTTGACTGTATCAAAAGCCTTCTTAACGATCTATGAAGCAAGGCTTCTGATAGGATGCGGAAAAAAATTAAGATTATGCTGAAATTTTTGGCCATATTATGCGTAAACATGCGTTGATTATGCGGAAATTTTAAACATTTATAGAACTAATAATTAGGCTTTTCCAATGTACTTACATGCTTATGGTAAATCAGGACTCGAAATTGCGACCAATACAGTCGCTTTTTCCCTTTGCGATTAAGATATGTGGCCGAGTCGCCAATTTGCGACCAGCATTCACCGTTGAACAAAAGGGTTAGTAATCGGCATTTTGCCGAACACTTTTGCTAAAAGAAATAAAGCGATAAAAAAATAGTTTGTTTTTGTCATAAATTTTGTTTCAATTTGGAGATATGGAGCAAAATTGTGATGTGGTTGAACCACGATCCGTTTCCCTCGATCATTCACCATTTTCAGTGTTTTTTTTACACCTACGTATTGCGGGCTCTTTGTTTTGTACAACTTTATCACAATGATTGTCCCTACTTTACCAGAGGTACAAATGATGCAATTTAATTTGCTACTATAACTTGCGGCTAAATTTTCATACCTTGTATCTTTTTTAAAAATTTCGAGCCGAGGGTACTGTTATGAAAACCGTTTTGAATAGAGTCCAGGCTCATTCCCGAAAAATGAGTGGAAAATGCTTACAAACTTTCATCTTGCGAACGAAATGGCATGTTTTCTTCAATGTTCAGGAAAATAGGCGTTTCAAAATAATCATTCTCTTGGCTTTGTGTTTGTGAGGGTGGTAAGCAGCTGCTTATCACTAATATCCGGCATAGGCCTTTCTGCTGTTTATGCAGAAATTATCGTAATTATGCGGGAGGATGCGGATTTAGGGAATTATGCGAATCCGCTTCGCCGCATCCTGTCAGATGCCATGTTAAGGAAGACTCCGATAGTGTACTGATTGTTTTCAAAACCTTCATAAGTATTATTGACAAGCTCTAAGATAGCCATAGCAGTAGAGTGATGAGGTCTAAAACCGTACTGGTGATGATTAAGGATATTGAACTTGTAAGGAATTCCGATAGCCTGAGGTAAAGAGTTTCTCAAGAACCTTAGAGAGACAGGGGGAATAGAATAGGCCGATAATTGAGAACAGAGAAGGGTCATCGCTTTTAAAAACAGGAAGAATCTTTGCAATTTGAGTTTATCGGGAAAAACACCTTGCTCAAAAGACAGATTACAGATATGAGACAAAAGGGCACCTAGTAACTCGATTGTTTCTTTGATGCGAGACAAAGAAAGACCATCACACCCCCACATTTGCTATTTTTTTAGAGAATGGACAATAGAAGAAACCTCAGAAGGAGTAGCGGGATTTGAGAAAGAAACAATTGGCATAGTAACCAACAAGAAAATCTTCATGAGAAAACTGAGTAGAAGGAAACTTTA
>NC_090875.1:18737945-18750445 GCF_036669935.1 Montipora foliosa
TGTTCCTTGCCTTCATTAAGGATGTATCAATATGTGTGAACACCTTCAAATCAATAGGTCAAGTACAGTTGTACTGAGAGCCTCATATATTTTGCACAATTTGAAGCAATTTCCATGGTAAAAGTCTGATAAATCCACGGGGTGGCCTATCTCCCCCTGAAAGATCCAAAACACAAACCAGTTTGTATTTTTCAGATTTGGGGTAGACCCTTTAAACTGGCAAAGTTTCATAGAAATCGGTGAAATGGCATGTAGCAGCCCTGCCTGGTGCTCTCGTGGACTCACTCTTAAAGTGGAAAATGGTTTTCCCACTGCAAACTTCTTTTCTTGGTTAACTACTGCTACTTTCTTTTCTAATTCACAAATTTTTGCCTTCAAAAGTGCATTTTGTGCTTTCAGGATTTGAAGCTGACCGTCTTGATGGACTGCTAATGGTGGAGGCTGCTGATGGAGGTTGATAGACTCACTAGTGAAGTGAGGATTATAAACCCGCTTTCGCTTTACACCATCACCAGTGGGCAGCCAAAAATCACACATGAAACTATTCATTGTCAAACCCTTTTCCGAAAGCAAACATTGACCGCCAATTTTGAAATAGGCGCCAAGTAATAATTATTGTGGTAGCTTAATTCCATAAAAGGATGTAATATATTATCACTCTGCTAAGCTACGCGGGAGAAATGACAAATATTTCTTCTACTTATCTCTGTTGACAAATTTCTTCATCAGTTCTTTTTTACCGTCTTTTCAACCTCAAATAAAAGCAAATTACATGATTAGAATAGCTACAAAAGAAATTGAAATCATACAAACATTGATCAAGGATTGTTTAAGTATTTTCAAGGGGTCCCACAGAGGACTATTCGGGTTCTTTTTCCTATTTTTAAAAAGAAGACAGAGGGTTGCCACACTCTTCGCTTTCGTCCGCCATGTTGGTTCTATGGTCTCTGAGATGGCGTTGGCCAATCAAAAGCAAGAGTTTTCAGTCCCAGTCTCCGTGCTATCCATGCGAGAGCTCTCGGGGAGATATCAGTGAGTCAATTTTTCCCTCAGTGGACTACCCAAGATCTGTGTTTTTGCCATTTTAAAGAACCCGTCGATATTTTCTTCCAGCGGCATATCCCAATCCTCAGTTCCCGCCAAGTTGGTTAGTGAATGAAACTCGAAAAAGGTCGTACCATGGCCCGCATTAGTCGAGAAAATTGAATTTCAGAGAAAAGGAGAATGAGAAACGAGAGAAACAAACGGAAGCGACATTTAAGGACTGCAAAGAAAAGGAAGGACGCTGACATTCAGAAACAAAAGGAAAAAGCAGAGTACCTCCGAGCTAAGAAATTGGCGCGCTTATGATCATATTCGATTTCTTAACGAGAAAAATCAACAAATGAACTGAACATCACAATACCACCATTTGTAAGCTGCATTATTTTCCAGGGTGAGCCTCCATTTCATCAATGCTCGATTTTCCAGTTGTTACAATATAATTTTATTTCTCTCTTTAAGCTTTCATACTCAAAGAGCTAGTGGCAATATTAATGACAATCCCCATAACTTTATTAGCTTTTTAATTTCTTGAATGGTAAATAACATAAAATCATGTAATAAATAACATAAAAAAATACAGATATTTTACCATACGCAAAATTTTATGGTATTGTACGAGAAACACGTGCATACTTAACAAAACAAAAACCTTAACATAATTTTTTTATGAGCCTAAACGTTGTTCTCCTGCAAACCTAATATACAAATTTTTTCAGACTATGGAATAGCATGACATAATTTTCTTGTTCCTATTAGTCAATTTCACTTAATTTTCCAGTTTGCAGGGAAATCTATCATGTCAACACCATTGCAAAACGGGTGGACAAATGTCAATTTCATTGATCCTGATGAACTTTGTCCACCAAATGGAAAGACCATCAGATTGGGAGAAGGGTCCTACGGTTGCTGCCTCTTAAGACAATACCAGCGGCTGAATATTAACCCTTTCACCGCCAAAAATGCAAATTGACACTTATAGATTTTACTCTGTCTAAGGCCAGACGATTTTACTCGTCAATGGGGAAGCCCTCGGCAGTGGAAGGGTTAAAGTTGTTGAAAAACAATCTCTCTCAAATGACACAAAGGAGCTGATGAAAGAAGCTCAAATTATGCAGGCTCTACACCACAAGAACATCCCTACCATCTTAGGTGTACAAGTTCAAAAGGAACCAATGTCTTTGGTAATCGAATTCATAGGAGAACAGGATACTTCCGTTACTATAAGCAAGCTATTGACACGTCAAAATGAAGAAACGTTAATTCAGAATCTTCAAAAATCACTGACAGTTAATGACTGTCTTATAATTTCACATAACTTGGCAGAAGCACTTTCTCGCATGCATTCAAAAGGTTTTCTGCATTGTGATTTGAAATCAAATAATGTTCTTGTAAGTAATAAGCGAGGCTATATAATTGATTTTCGAAACGGGCATGTGATAGTTGTTCTCCTCCTTCCAAGAAGTACACCATCTCGTATCCACACATTGCTCCAGAAGTTCTCAAAGGTTCTTCATGTAGCAAAGCCAGTGATATATTTTCTCTTGGTAAGATTTTCTTTCAAGTAGGAAACAGGTTTGACATTCCACTTTTGGTTTCCACTTCTCTAGACTGCAAAACAGTCGTATTTTTTGCGAACGCAAGCGACACTGTATAATAATATTCAAACGAAAGGTCCAGACCTTTCGTTTGAATATTATTTTATCTTGTCGCTTGCGTTCGCAAAAAATACGACTGTTTTGCAGTCTACCACTTCTCAAAAATGTTTGGATACTAATCCTGCAAGAACCGCGCACCGGTGGCTCAGTTGGTTGAACACAGGGCTGTCACGCGGGAGGTCGTGAGTTCAACTCCGGCCGAACCAACACTCAGGGTCTTTAAATAACTGAGGAGAAAGTGCTGCCTTTGTAATTACATCTGCAAATGGTTAGACTCTCTAGTCTTCTCGGATAAGGACGATAAGCCGGAGATCCCGTATCACAACCTTTGTTCATTAACTCTGTGGGACGTTAAAGATCCCACACACTATTCGAAAAGAGTAGGGGACAGTGTTCCCGGTGTTGTGGTCTGACCTTTCCAGCCTGTGGTCGGCTTGGCAGGATTAGCTGTATAACAGCCAGAAGTCAGGCTACTTAGCCAAGTGCTGGAACCTCACTCAAGCACTCAAGAAGACCAACAAGTACCGGTATAATGGCAACACTGGCCCCCAAGATATCTTGTTAAGTATACTGTATGCTATCAAAACGTTTTTTGAATCATAGCCTACATGTTTCAACTCATGGCAAAAAGGAAAAGTTCACACCATGTTTTTCCATGTTTTCTACATTTTGTGACAAGGACACATCCCCTTGCTTTTAAGATGACTCATCTTTAATTAGCAAGGCTGTCAAGATGGCACATCTTTCGTCAGTGTGAGTGTGCACTTGTCACTAAAATTGCATCAGCCTTGGTGGGTTTGTGTAAACATCAACAATAGGAAATAATACTAATGATATAACGGTGTTCTTTATCATGATGAAACAAGAAGGCTCTGATTTAAAACTGTGCAACCCCATGGAAGTTAGGCCTCTAAAATTCTTTCAACCTCTGGTGGCAATGGAGAAGTGTTTCATATATGTACATGTAGGTGTGCAACATGCACAAGAAAAACTGCCTCATCAAAATTTTCTTTGGGAACCATATCTGGTAGACATCTCCTACCTCTCTGATGATTAAAAATCTTGTCATGGCTCTTTTCTTTTTCTGAAGTGAAAATTAACACTTATCCAGACTTCGCCTTTTTAAGTAAATTCTCACATACTTGGTGAAAAGGGGGAATGTTGAACAAAACAAGAGAAAAAAAGGAAAAGAAGGCCATAAGAACTTTTAAGGAATTTCAGAAACTTCATGTTAAATAAAATTTATGTTGTCTCGCAGCAGTTTTCCTTTGAGAGCTGCAGTTGTTGGTGTCTTGCACTTAAGATGTTAAAGCCTTGCCACTGGATACTAGCTTAGCTTTTATCGGGGTGTGACAAAGCTAAACGGCTTCAATTTTGTTAATTTAATAAGCTGGTGACCAGGACCATCTCGCACCATAACCAACCATAGCCTTCAAGAGATGACTGAGGTGGAATATGCCTCACAATGTTTACCTTCCTCAGAAATTGTGACAACAGCACCTCCTCCTGCTTTTAAGATGTCACATCTTTCATTGGCGGGGCTGTCAAGATGGCACATCTTTCGTCAGCGTGAGTGTGGAATTGCATCAGCTTTGGTGGATGAAAGAACAAAAATGTGCTTTATGCAAAACAATTGTTTTAAAACAATTTTTTTAACAACAGAAGGCTGTGGTTATTAAATTATAGACTCCTTTTGAAAAATAAAATAAAAATAAAAAACTACACCTGCTGATAGGAGGTGGTTCAATGCACAATATGCCTCCCAGGAATAGACTATAACGAATTTTTGTAAAGCTGACCGCTGTCCCAGGCTCATTGTTTCAATACTGAAATCTCGAATTATGCTTACAGCCTTGGATAGCGTGTTCTTAATCCCTTCTTTCATAAAACCGGGAGTTTTCTACATAAGGCCCAAATGAACTTCAATGGTGGAGTCAACATGCTTTTTAAGCTAACTGGTTATGATTCTTCTCAAACAAAACTTCATGCAAAAACTTTGGTTTTAGTGGTCGTGCCAGTCGCGTTTGAAGTGATATTGACGGATCTGTATTGTTCATCTGTATTGTTTATTGTTACACATCAGACTCTGAGGAATACATGAGAACAGCCAAAGCCGGAGGCTTAAATGGCATATGGTCAGCAAACATAATTTGAAAAATTTGCATGAATAGAAGAAGGCTTTAACTAAAATACTTATACAACTAAATATGACTACTTAATTTACAAACACACAGGATAATATAGTTAAATAAATTGCATAAACAAGTACTCCTAGTATAATTGTTTCAAATAACAGGAAATTGTATTCAAATAACAGGAAACAAAAAACAAAAACAAAAAGAAAACATTAACAATTTGTCCACAAAGTTTACAGTTTAGTCCCAAGGGACTTGATCAGACTATAGAATTAAGGGAAATGAGTTCCATAGCCAATTTTTCAATATACTAACTCAGCATTCAGAAAATGCAGTGTCAACTTTTTTTTAAAGTTACTTAATGTAAGGCTGTTGCGCACTGTTAACGGAATATCATTCCAAATAACAGGAGCCTGCCAGGTAATAGCAAATTGATACTTGCGGTTGGTTTTATGAAGATTAAAACGTGAACGAGTCAAATAATTGTGATATTCATGGTTAAAATGAAGGATTGAGGATACAGGAGTAGGCAGAATATTGTTAAAATGTGAGAAAACAAAACAGGCCACATGGAATTTAACGATAGAATGGAGCGAAAGAAAATTATTTTTAGAGAAAAGGGGTTTAGAAGGTGTGCGTGGGGGAGAAAAAGTAATTATACGGATGGCTTTCTTTTGAAGTACATAAAGTGGTTCAAGGTAAGAAACATACGTAGAAGCCCAAATTAGAGGACAATAATTGATGTAAGGCAGGAAAAGAGCATTATATAAAGTTTTCAGAGTGTCCAAAGGTAAGTATCGCGTTGCCTTGCACAAAACTCCAATTATCTTAGAGACTTTATCACAGACAACAGAGATATGCGGTTTCCAGGATAGATTTTCATGAATGATAATTCCAAGGAATTTGTCTTCCTGCACACGTGTGATGGGAGAATTATTTATAGAAATTTTTATATCTGAGAGGTTAATCTGTTTACGACGTGGGTGAAAAATGATGAATTTAGACTTGTCAGGATGGACAGTGAGTTTGTTAGCACTAAACCAAGAAGAAACACGAGCGAGCTCTACATTAAGGATGGTTACTAAGGTAGCCAAGTCATTATGACGAAAAAAGATATTTGTATCATCAGCAAAGAGAATGATTGACAGGAGGTTTGAGACATGAAAAAGATCATTGATGTATAAAAGAAAAAGTAAAGGTCCAAGGACTGAACCTTGTGGAACCCCACATACAGCCGTATTATATGTAGATGTATAGTCATGAACCATGACACACTGTTGTCTGTGAGATAAATAGCTAGCAAGCCAGGCCAACGGAATTCCCCTGATTCCAAAAAAATTTAGTTTATCCAGAAGTATTTCATGGTTGACTGTATCAAAAGCCTTCTTAAGATCTATGAAGCAAGGCTTCTGATAGGATGCGGAAAAAAATTAAAGATTATGCTGAAATTTTTGGCCATATTATGCGTAAACATGCGTTGATTATGCGGAAATTTTAAACATTTATAGAACTAATAATTAGGCTTTTCCAATGTACTTACATGCTTATGGTAAATCAGGACTCGAAATTGCGACCAATACAGTCGCTTTTTCCCTTTGCGATTAAGATATGTGGCCGAGTCGCCAATTTGCGACCAGCATTCACCGTTAAAACAAAAGGGTTAGTAATCGGCATTTTGCCGAAACTTTTGCTAAAAGAAATAAAGCGATAAAAAAATAGTTTGTTTTTTGTCATAAATTTTGTTTCAATTTGGAGATATGGAGCAAAATTGTGATGTGGTTGAACCACGATCCGTTCCCTCGATCATTCACCATTTTCAGTGTTTTTTTTACACATACGTATTGCGGGCTCTTTGTTTTGTACAACTTTATCACAATGATTGTCCCTACTTTACCAGAGTTACAAATGATGCAATTTAATTTGCTACTATAACTTGCGGCTAAATTTTCATACCTTGTATCTTTTTTAAAAATTTCGAGCCGAGGGTACTGTTATGAAAACGTTTTAACTAGAGTCCAGGCTCATTCCCGAAAAATGAGTGGAAAATGCTTACAAACTTTCATCTTGCGAACGAAATGGCGTGTTTTCTTCAATGTTCAGGAAAATAGGCGTTTCAAAATAATCATTCTCTTTGGCTTTTGTGTTTGTGAGGGGGGTAAGCAGCTGCTTATCACTAATATCAGGCATAGGCATTTCTTCTGTTTTATGCAGAAATTATCGTAATTATGCGGAGGATGCGGATTTTAGGGAATTATGCGAATCCGCTTCGCCGCATCCTGTCAGATGCCATGTTAATGAAGACTCCGATAGTGTACTGATTGTTTTCAAAACCTTCATAAGTATTATTGACAAGCTCTAAGATAGCCATAGCAGTAGAGTGATGAGGTCTAAAACCGTACTGGTGATGATTAAGGATATTGAACTTTGTAAGGAATTCCGATAGCCTGAGGTAAAAGAGTTTCTCAAGAACCTTAGAGAGACAGGGGAGAATAGAAATAGGCCGATAATTTGAGAACAGAGAAGGGTCATCGCTTTTAAAAACAGGAAGAATCTTTGCAATTTTGAGTTTATCGGGAAAAACACCTTGCTCAAAAGACAGATTACAGATATGAGACAAAAGGGCACCTAGTAAATCGATTGTTTCTTTGATGCGAGACAAAGAAAGACCATCAACACCCCCACATTTGCTATTTTTTTAGAGAATGGACAATAGAAGAAACCTCAGAAGGAGTAGCGGGATTGAGAAAGAAACAATTGGCATAGTAACCAACAAGAAAATCTTCATGAGAAAACTGAGTAGAGGAAACTTTACTGGCCAAAGATGGACCTATATTGGCAAAGAAATTATTAAATTTGGTTGCTATGTGTAAAGGGTCTGAACAAATACCTGAACTGTCTTTCATGTTACTGAAATGGCGTTCAGGTTTCTTTTTAGCGACAATCTGCTTAATAACTGACCAAGTTTTCCTCAGGTCAGAGCTAACAGAGATTAGTTTATTTTTTTTTCCTGGCAACGTTTAGTAGGAAATTGTACTTATTTCGATACTTGTTATATCTAGATTTGTTAGATACAGTAGGGTTTGTTTGGAATTGTTTATAGAGAAAATTCTTCCTGTTGCAGGATACAAAGAGACCTTTTGTAAACCAGGGTTTCGAAGGATGGTGGCACTCAGGGTATAATGGTTTAATTAAGTGGAAATGATTTATGGTATGCTGACATAAGAAGGCTAGAGAATGTATCATAGGAATCATTAGTAGAGTCACTCAATGGTCTCCACTCGAGACCTGAATGCTGCAAGTGTTCTAGGGTTAACAAGGCGTGCCAATCGCTTCTGGCATAGTGGTTCGACATCTAATTTTAGATGAGTGACTTGGAAAATTGGGAGGTGATCAGATAAATCAGTGTAGAGAATGCCACTACTCATACTTTGTTCAAGATTGTTTGTGAAAATATTGTCAGCCAGAGTTGCGGTTGAGGAAGTTATACGACTAGGCTTAGAAATCAGAGGATACATACTATTAGATAACATAAGATTGATGAACTCATTAGTAGGTTGGTGAGATTGTGAGTTAAGAATATTGATATTAAAATCACCCATGAGATAAGAGAGTTTATTCTCAAAGCTGATGGTTGATAAAAAATTAAGATGCCCTCAAGAGAGTTGATAAAATCAGCAACCAATACATCAGGGGGTCGGTAGAAACAACCAACAATGATATTCTTACCACGCGGTTGTATAATTTCCACAAGGATTGATTCATACAGTGCATTATTAGGAGACTGGAGATCACTTCTAAGCTTGAATTCTAGGTGAGACTGTATGTAAAGTCCAACCCCACGACCGGCTTTATGTTCTCTGTGACTAGAAATAAAATGATAGCCTGGAAGATGGAATAAATCAGAATTAGACCTGTGTAACCAGGTTTCAAAAACAGCAATGACAAAGAAGGACCTGTTCAATGTAAGAAGGAATTCTGATAAGTCATCAAAGTGTTTTGGTAGACTGCGGATATTAATGTGAAGTGAGGGGAATGTATCAGGGGGGAGTGCAGGCATCTTATTAAATTCTGTAGAGGTTAGGTAGAGACAATTTGAAAGTAATTCTGAATTTGCTGAGAAAAAGTTAGTGTCAGGATCAAGATTAGAATTCAATAATAAGTGAGATGTCTCAGGGTCAACAAAAATGGGTTAAAATTCTTCTGTTTAAGTAAATCAGTATCAAAGTCACCTTGAGAATTGAAACCAAACAATGAAAAGAAGAAATCAATATCATTGTCAAAATGATTGAATGGAAAGATACTAGCAAGACACGTAGAACAGAACCAGCCATCATTCGATTTAGACATAGCACTGTATTCCAGTCTAGTAAAAGGAGTCCATTTTAGATGTGTCCAATTATGACAGCTATCGCTGAAAATTGCTCTGTGGTTATTGTGGACATTAAATTTACAAACGGTGCATGGAAACGTACTAGGCATGGAATTACAATAATACGTAACTGTAATTACGAATACAGAATATGACTAAATAATAATAATAAAAATAAAATAACAAAAGTAGCTTGAACAAGATTTGAAATATCAATAAAGATAACAATAACCAAATCCAATGGAGAACAGGATTTGAAATATCAATATTTAGAGTAGTACAGAGTCAATACTTAACTGAAGTTCCAAAGTCAAATCAGCTCACGATGGAGAATATTTTCGAACGATTTCACGACATTTAGCCATTGTAGTAAAGCGCTCAATAGTCGAAGTGTGTTGTGTGGGGCGCAAGCAGATAACGCCATCAACAGTCCATTTTCTGTCAACGATATTCGGAGGGAATATATCTTTACTTAAGTACTTAAGAATATCCCGACGGGGTTGCGTTAAATCTCCTTGCACATTATATGGCCTCTTGTTCTGTTTAAGCATCTTTCTCTTCCGGAGGATTTCAACTTTCGTATTGTGCCTTGAAAGTCGAACAATGATAGGGCTGGGCTTCGATGATCTCTTACCAACTCGATGTGAACGCCTTACTTATGTCTTCGAGTTTGAGATCAACCCCTAAATCTTCTTTACCGAAATTTAAAGACAGGATATCTGTATCTTCACGGGTATCAGCAGATTCCACAATGCTCTCAGGTATGCCATAAATCCGGATATTAGTTCTGCGAGTATATTGCTCCAAGTCGTCTAACTGGCTTGTAAGAGTTTCGTTCGAGACTTTTAACTCTTCAAGTATAAACTCTATATATATTCCTGCATTGCTCAAGATCAAATTTAAGGCTTTCGAAAACAGATTCGCAGAATTTAGGAGAAGTAATGAGTTTGTTGACTGCAGGGTCGACAAATTCTAGTATCTTCAATTGTATGATGGAGGGAAGACGTTCATCGATCCACTTGTTGAGCTTCGCTTCGGCTTCGATCTTCGCTTCAATCTTCTCCCAGTTTTCACAAAATTCATCGTCAGAAGTTGTAGTAGGCGATTTCGGCGAAGAAGTAACCTTCTGTTTTGCCTTTGGTTTGCCCATTTAGCGGAGAATTCAATCAAGTTCTCCGAAAAAAAAAAAAAAAAAGATCAGAGTAAAAGATAAACCGCCATTTTGCACCCATGAGCTTTAAATAGATTCATCATTGCCTTACCTTTGGACATTTCCCTGAAGTGCAAACAACACAATGCTTTAGAGTAAACAAATATAACGCGTAACTCATTGGTTACTTAGGAACCAAGCAAATCATGCGTGGATGACTGAAAGACGAGTCTATCGAATGACGAGAAACCTCAAGAGGTCGTTAATTGAGGCATGTCAACCATTTGAGCCGTTGCTTGGCAATTAATTGGCACGTCTTCTAATCTTTCATGTTGTTGCTTAGTGATAAATTGGGTCCGATAAATGCGGGTCACCAGGTCAGGGAAAGGAATGTAGCACGGTAAAGTTCGATACGTGTGGCTGATTTAGTTGCTAACAACGTAGACAAAGGAAATTTCAACTGAGCTCAGTAAATTTCAGGGTTTCATAAAAAAGAACTTGAATCAAGCTGTAACTAGGCCCGGTTGAAACGTCGGACAGACGTAATACTTATTTGGGTCGACCCAAATGATTAAGGTCGACGGTTAAGTCAGACGTCGATGTTTCATGTGCCGAACCTAATTCTTGGAGTAAACAAATACCATTTTAAACGGTTAAAATAAGGAAATGAACTGGTGAAAGAAAGTTTGAAAACGACTCATTTCCATTCCACCCCACTTTGCCGCAGTACATATACAATAGTTACGTTGATAATTTAGTCGCTAAGTTGGAACAGCTTTATTTGCTGAGTTTTTTATATTCAAGGAAATTGCGATCATATTGAGACGCGAATGCACACCACGAATTTTATTTCATATAAATAGCGTTAAAGCAAGTTGGAAGTCAACCGTACGTTGTTAGCTGTCTAGTTTTAGAATGTAATATTCTTGCCAGTTTCTCGAGAACTTTCTCAACAGTCCTTACTCTCTCGGATTTCTCTTCACATAGCACACGTGGTGAAGTGTCACTACTCTCTACTAGTCAATCATCAGTGCAGTTATATCGAAAATTTCATCACAATAATTTATGCATTAGGTACGGCACATGAGAAGGTTCGACGTCTGATTCCGTTTCGAACTTTGGCCGTTCTATTCCACGGGTGCAGTCGAATAGAACGGCGGGTCGACCCAAAGACGAATCTATCGAACATAATAGACCACTTTCGATATAATAAAATTCAGCTTGGCAGCGAGGCCTAGAGGAAACAAACAAAGGAAACTGAATGAACATGTTTATTAATTTCCGGTTTGTTTGTGTCCTCTAAGCCTCTCTATCAAGCTGAATTTTAATCTATCAAAAGTGGTCTATTGATTCATACGTGGAACTTTTCATGGGCCGAATATAATGATAAGGTTCACCAAATAAAATGTTCCACGTTTCAAACGGGCCTCAATTGTTATTATAATTTACTGAAACAACCTTTTGTTCTGATTGGCTCTGTCAATCATTCTGTCAAAGTTGAGAGGCATTTCATTAACAGCTGTCAGGTGTGTTCTTAATCTTAGGTGCGGTTATCAACTGAGCTATTCCGTTGGTGCCTGCCTAAGGAACTTGATCGGAGAACTGCACGACTAACAGTTTCAAGATGAAAAGCCTGTTTTCCCTGGTTTTTTTGCTCTGCATCTCAGTTGGTGAGGTTGTTTTTGCTTATAAACATCGATTTAGTACCGTACTGATTCCAAACAAAGGTTTACAGAGTTTTCATCAGGGTTGAATTAGTCCCACCCAATTCACACTTCTAAACTTCCCACACCATGGTTTGTTCAAAATTATCTAATCCGGCGCCTTCCTCGTGTTATTTTGTGTTTTATTTCGTGTTTTAGTCTTCTACTGAAGACTTATCTTTTCACAAATTTTCAGTTTGATAGGATTTTTCCTCTTCTGATAAAGCAAAGTTGAATTCCTAAGCTTTTGCGTGACACGATTATTAAAATTCCGGTCGAGAATGCTATCATGTAGGTCTGAATAGTCCTTGCATGAGAATAAGTACTCATATAGATGTTTATGCGCCCTCAGAAGACGACGAGTGGCTTTTTATAGCAAAACTGGATGGCATATGTTTTCCCTAGCATTCAGGTTAGAGAAGTGGTTAAATTGATTGTAGGAAT
>NC_090875.1:18755445-18775445 GCF_036669935.1 Montipora foliosa
CAGGAGATCGGTGACTTTGACTCCTACAGGCTTGGATAACCGGTATCCCTCCGTTGCCCGCAGGCGCCACGCTACTGGGTTCAGGCACAGTGTAAACAATCTAGGACACAATGCGTCCCCCTGGGGTAGTACCTCCATGAACCTTATTTTTCTGGAAGTCTCTCGCCCTTGCCTTGTTGTAGCTACTACTTTAGTATTCCAGCTCGCACACAACTTGCGTATGACCTTACCCAGCCAAATGGGAAGCCTGTTCACGTCAGTCATTACGCATAGCCAATCATGGTCAACGGAGTCGTAAGCCATGCGCACGTCATTCCATGCCATGCTTAAGTTCCGTTTGCCTTTCTGGCAATCCAGCATTACTGCTCTATCGATTAGCAAGTTATCCATCGTACCAAAACACCCTGATTTCTCTCCTCTTTGCTGGCCTTCCATCAGGCCATAATCTTCAAGGTGTTGGTCCACGAAGCCAGGAGGGCTGGCAAGATGTAAACCACTTATACATGTTATTCAGACAAGTAATAGGCCTTTGATTTTCACTCAGGAACTCGCCTTCTTTCGGAATGAGGGAGGTTTTCCCTTCAGAAAACCACTCGGGGTAATCTTCGTCGCTTTTAGAAACTTCTTTAAAGCTCTCAACCACACCCTTGTGCAGGGTGTGCCAGCATGTTTCCACCAAAAGTTAGTGATTTTATCAGGCCCTGGCGCGCTCCAGTTACGCTTCCTGGACAGGACTTTGACCGCTTCCGCTACTTCGAGAGCCCATTCGCTGGACGTTGGTGGTGGTACTTGCTCGTAGATCGCGATCTTTACTTCCTGCAACCAGGCCGCGTTCTTGTTCCCAGTCCCTCTCTCTTCCCACAACTTTCTCCAAAACCCGCTCGCCTCTTCAATGTTTTCAAACATTCGCGAATCATCTCGAGCACGTTTTCCAGGATCTTTATATCTTGGTCGCTCATTCTCTGGGTCCCTCTTCAACATGTCACTCAAATTCGCAAACACTCTTCCAAGGGACCGTGTTAAACTGTTGGTTAATTACACGCGAGAGCTCTTGTTTCTTTTTCCTGTCAAACCCCATTTTTTAACTTTCGGAGCTCCGACTTTTGTTTTCTCCCTGTAGCTAACCAACCCTGCCACAGAAATGGTTTTGCATTCTTTTAGGAGCTGACACCTATTTTTCCTTCCTTTTTTCGTGATCTTCCTATTTTCTTTCAACTTCTCGATTTCCGCTTTCGCGATTGACGGTTGTTTTCTGATGTTCCCCGCCTCCTGGTCGTAAATTCTTTTAAGCTTTTCCTTTCTGTCCTGCGGTCTGTCTGCCTTTATTGGCCCTTGTTTTTTCCATCCTTTCATCAACAAAAACGCGCAAGCCACCGAGTAAAGAACGCAATTAGCTAACCACCGAAAAACAAACGGGTTCTGCGTTGGTGTTACCTCGTAACGCTCCATCAATAACTTAACCGCTTGGTTTGATTTCTTCCAAGTCTTCTGTTGATGGTGTTTCTTTTGTCCTGGTGTCAATGTCACGTTGGGAATAGCCTCCAGGGTGGGTGCTAATTATTTCCATTATCCTGTTTGCTGGCTCTAACAAGCTATTATTATTATTATTATTATTATTATTATTATTATTATTATTATTATTATTATTATTATTATTATTATTTTATTTGCCACAGAAAAAAAGAAATTAAAATGTAAATATGAACAATCAAAAAAGAGAAGATGGAAATTATTGAATTACATTGGTGGCGAGGAGGCCTAAAATAAACTACTAAGCTTACGTAAATTAGGCCTCCCCAAGTAAAAGCACCTATCTATCGTTGACATGCAAGTTGGCAACGGAAAATACAATTATTACAAGATTTGGTTATTTAACGTATTGAAATATAAAGTAATGAACGAAAATTAAAAACAGTTTGAACTTACAAGTTGGTTATGAAGCATACAATTACAAACACTTAGTCATTTAATTAAGGTGTTGAATTTCGAAAACAGCTGTGAAAGTAAAATTACAGGGTGAAAACAATTTGACACAGGAAGAACAAAATACCTAATTTTCACAATAGTTGTTAAAAAAGAATGACTTTAGTGCTTTCTTGAGGGAAGCTTTTGAGGAAGAATTGATTATATCAATGTCAAGAGATCTAGAATTGTAAACTTTAGGTGCCTGATAGAAAACAGAAAATTGTTTAATGTTAGTCCGATAGAAAGGCAAACGAAATGCATGAGAGTTTCTCGAATAATATGTGTGAATTTGACTGTTTAGAGTGAATTTGCTAGCTAACTTGGGAGGAAGAGTTCGAATTTGATAGGAGAACATGAATTGACCAAGTTGTAACAGGTTAAGATCATGGAATTTTAGGATTCCAAGTTTCTTAAATATAGGGTCAGAATTAAAATGAGATTTATCTATGATTCTCACCACTCTTTTCTGCAATTTTACCAGACGAACGAGGTTAGTTTTATAGGTGGACGCCCAAACTACAGTAAAAGAAGTAAGGACATGTACACAGTCAGCGAGGCGAATATCAAAGTTTTATCACATAGGATGTGAGTTGATCAAATAGTGGACGACGTGGACGACACAAATCTTTCGGCAAAACTGAGGTTTGTGGCTGATTAAGTTGCTAACGACGTAGACAAAGGAAATTTCAACTGAACTCAGTAATTTTTCTTTTTATATTCAAGGAAATTGCGATCATATTGAGATGCGAATGCACACCACGAATTTTAGTTCATATAAATAGCGTTAAAGCAAGTTGGGAGTCAACCGTATGTTGTGAGCTGTCTAGTTTTAGAATGTTCTCGCTAGTTTCTCGAGAACGCTCTCAACAGTCGTTATTTTACGCGGCTTCTCGGATTTCTCTTCACAGAGCACTCGTGGTGAAGTGTCATTACTCTCTACTAGCCAATCATCAGCGCAGTTACATCAACAAATTCATTAAAATAATTATGCATTAGGTTCGGCACATGAGAAGGTTCGACGTCTGAATCGGTTTCGAACTTTTGCAGTTCTATTCCACGGGTGCAGTCTAATAGAACGGCGGGCTACCCAATTACAAATCTATCGAACCTAATAGACCACTTTCTATATATTAAAATTAAGCTTGGCAGCGAGGCCTAGAGGACACAGACAAAGGAAACTGAATGAACACGTTTATTCTTTTATTTTGTTTGTGTCCTCTAAGCATCACTATCAAGCTGAAGTTTAATATATCAAAAAGGGGTCTATCGATTCATACGAGTGGCACTTTTCATGTGCCGAAATAAATGATAAGGTTCGGCACATAAAATGTTCGACGTTTGAAACGGGCCTCATTTGTTATTATAATTTACTGAAACAACTTTTTGTTCTGATTGGCTCTTTCAATCATTCTGTCAAATTTGAGAGGCATTTCATTGACAGTTGTCAGGTGTGTTCTTAATCTAAGGTAGGGTTATCAACTGAGCTATTAGTGGCTATTCCGTTGGTGCCTGCCTAAGGAGCTTGATCAGAGAACTACATGACTAACAATTTCAGGATGAAAAGCCTGTTTTCCCTGGTTTTTTTGCTCTGTTTCTCATTTGGCGAGGTTGTTTTTGCTTATAAACATCGATTTAGTACCGTACTGATTCCAAACAAAGGTTTACAGAGTTTTCATCAGGGTTGAATTAGTCCCACCCAATTCACACTTCTAAACTTCCCACACCATGGTTTGTTCAAAATTATCTAATCCGGCGCCTTCCTCTTGTTATTTTGTGTTTTAGAAATGGTTGTTCAAACTACAGCATTCAGGTTAGAGAAGTGGTCAAATTGATTGAAGGAATTGAATGTATATACAAACAACTTAAGACCCGAGGGCTGGTTGATAACATTTGCTTGAAACTGCGTTGTCATTTTTTAAGTTACAAATGGATATTCATACTCGCATTTCCCTGTAGGTGGTAAAAGATTGGTTCTTATAATTACTGGGTTGCCAAACCCAGTCAGAATCTACTTTGCATTTCGTCGTTTTATTTTTTTTCCGTGCCGGTAAAAGTCTTGCCTGTCACTCCCCTGCTAAGTGGTGTCTTTGTGCATAGAGTCTTCTGTGCGTATTTTGTAAGGTCTGAGGAGGGTGGGGTAATGCGTAGATTTCTCCGGTGCACACGGGTGGACATTTAATTATTAACCTGGAATAGCGTCGCGAAAGCCATTGTAACGTGGATGGCTTTTTAGTGAATCTTTAAACAAAATATTTCCTTACGGAGCTCCAGAATGGAACGTCAATTGGATAAACAACAGGCGATGTAAAATATATATCAGGAATCTTTAAAGCGACGAGTAATTATCTTCGACAACCGGTTTCATTTTTCGCCGTTGGATATCAAATAAGCTTTGTTTCTAATATTTTACTAACTTGGTATTATTTTCAACACTGAAGTCAAACGGCAATTCTTTTATGGATTTAACAAACATTGAAGGAATCGAACTCCTTGAATGCATCACTATGTTTATTGAGGTCGCATCTAAGTTGACTGGCAAGTTATATTCATTTTGTGACTCAACTCTGCAAAGGTAAAAAAAAATTGAAAATTTGATAGTGAAAATTTATTTGAATGAAAGCTTGTTGTCTCTTTTGTGCTTTAGTTTTTACGGTCAAGGTTCTTTCGAAAAGGGTTTGATGTGAACTGTCAGAAATTTATTTAATTTGTGACACCGATTGTGTGTCTCGTTTGCACGCACGCAATTCAAATAGGAAGGGTTTTCTTGCCTCTAATAGCAAATATGTTGTTTGTTTCAATAAATGTTTCACTGGAAAAGGGTTTTGTGACGTTTTTCGCCCAAATGAACGCCCAAAAATAAAGTTTTTTGACGACCTTTAAGTGGAATTTGTTTTTTAATTTAATGTTAAATTATGTGACGCATGTGACTACAAGGCCTTTACTCGTGTAAAAAACCAATTAAATTTAATCGCGACTTTTAGGAAAGAAAGCTGTAAGTTGTTAAAAGTGTTATTATCGTATCGTTCATACCCATAGATATCCTGATGACAGTTCCATTACGTCATCGGAGATTCCACGGAGATTTCACCTCGGCTCTTAATGTTCGTGTGCATTCGTTGTTGCAGTTGTTGTGCTACAGATTGATCAGGTGATTTTGTGTCTATAGTCATAGTGAATCAACAAAGACTGCTTTGGATTGTGTACTACGTTGCGACTATATAGTGGTAAGAAAACAGATAAATTTTCAAAGCGCGGTTTTAAGATCTGAAAGATATTCTTGTTATTAAAAGAGATGGTTCTTCAGTAAAGGAATTGATCAACATTGTTTCAGATAAGAGTCCGTTCTTTGGTCAAGAACTCGACAAAGAAGGCTTCCCGACCCGACAGATGAAATGTAAATATTCAGTTAAATATTACAACAAAATTAAAAGTCGAAAAACGGAAGTTTCTTGGGTAAAAAGTACATTGTTAAACTCTAAAAGCGACAAACGATTAATATTCTTCCCTGAAGTTCATTCATTGTAAACAAGAACCTTGACACAAGTTGATCACGTGCCCTCTTGTGGTTGCCTAGCACGTGATCAATTTCTTCCTTTTGACAAAAACATCGTGCCCTTCCCCTCCTTGATTCATAGAAGTCACAGACTGCAGAAATTGTAGTGTGTTTACGATGTCATTAATCTTTCGCTGAGAATTCGAAATTTAGAGTTTCATAAAAACTTATTTTTTCTTCATCTGTCTTCTGCCTTGCCTTTTTAATACCATAAAATTTTTGCGGGACTTTTATTTTGCGGATTGGCGATTTTTTAAGGTTTGCGGGAACAATTTTTTTCGGCGCTAATTCACTGAAATTTCCGCTGGGAACTAATTTTTGCGGTTTTCTTTTCAAGCAGCAACACTATTGTCAACTTCTATTACTTTTTGGTAAAAACCCCTCAATCATGGAGAACGGGTGGAAAAATGTGGCATCCTTGAAGCCTTAGGAGATGGTGTCCCTTTGAAAATGGTGACCTGTTTATTGACGACTTTGAGTTCGTTTCTTATGCCTCAGAGACTTGAAAAGTATTGACTTAACCTTTTATCGTTTCGTTTTGTTTGTAGCAAGCTGCAATTGCTTTTTCTCAATGCAAATATCAAAATAAACGATCTTTTTTACCTCTCTGTGTATGGATTAAAAGCCATTTTTAGTTATATTAACGGGAGTACATTTAACTGTTTTTATTATTGCTGGTGTTTTTTTTTTCTGCAGGAACTTATTTTTGCGGATCAAGTACCATCCGCAAAATCTGCAAAAATTAAACCCCGCAAAATAAAAGTGCTAACCCAGTAACTCCCAGCTTTTGCGATGGTGTTTGCTGCAAACGTAAAACCAAAAACACTTTGACCTGTCATCAGATTAGACTGACAATTGCAAGAAGAGGAATTATGAAGCGGAAACAACATGTTCAGTCCTTCCTTGGTGTGTGGCATAAAAATTTGCTTAGTGCAACTCCGGACATGCATGACATGCAGGAAAACGTCCAATTTGCAGTTAGTATTTTTGCAGACTATTTCAGCACATAGCCCCTTTAAGTGACCGTGTCATCTGTAACATCAGCCGCTATGAGCATATTTCACCTTCGTTATACAATCTCCACTGGCTGCCTGTCAGCTACCGAATCCAGTTTAAGATATTATTGCTTGTATATAAAACTCTTAATGGCCTTGCACCCCTGTACCTATCAGAACTCATAGAACTGAAAAAGCCTGGGAGATATAACCTGAGAACCAATTCGGACACACTCTTATTGAAGTATCCTGCGTTCAAGAGTCTTACCACTCTTGGTGACCACTCATTTACATGTGCGGCACCAAAACTCTGGAACAGTCTCCCCAAGGCAATACGAAATGCGAACAATGTAAACACCTTTAAGCGCCTTCTGAAAACGCATCTTTTCCGCGATGCATTCATCTGCTATGAGAAACAGTAACTATGCGACTCATTTTTATTTATATATAGATTATTATTTATTTAGCTTCGCCTAACTGGAATACAATATAAATATATAGGTAAAAATAGAAAAAATAATACAAGGAGAAAAAAAAAAAAAAAAAAAATATTAGGCGGGGAGACCACTACAGCATAGCCAATTACAGTGGATCCCTCGTTAATTATTTATATAAAAATACTTAATAACTAAAGCTACTAATATGTAAGCATGAAACTTGAGAGGAAACAAAGCGGAAGTCCAAATTGCTAGAAGCAGCACGTTAGCGGGCATAGGAGAGACCTCGCTGTGTTACACCTAGGACAGATTGTTCTCCAGGTTCTAATGTCGTCAACGTCGTACAAGTTCAGAGCCTTTTTATAATATTGAAGTAAAAAACTTTTAAATGAAGCTAGAGAGATGTGCCTTGTGCGTAGCTCAGCGGGAAGAACATTCCATGCGCGGCACGCGCGTATGAAAAATGAACGTTGATAGGTAACAGTTCTACATCGGTTAGGAATATAAGTAATAGCACTGCTGCTCGATGTCCTAGTAGATCTCGCAAATTGTCTAGTTACAGGTAAAGCTTCACTGTCTACGAAAACTAAGTTATTAACAGCTTTGTAGAAAAAAACCATGTCCAAATATTCATGCCAGTATGAGATGGGTAACAGATTTGTTAGTTGGAGGCGGGTTTTATAGGTTACATCACAGCGGAAAGGGAGCTTCAAAATTAGTTTTGTTGCACGGCGCTGCACGTTTTCAACTCGTTTAAGTAGGCCAATAGACTGTGGTGACCATACTTGGGTTGCGTAGCCGAGATGGCATCGGACGATAGAAAGGTAGAGTGTGCGACGCGTTTGGGTGCTTTGGATGTACCTAGAAACTCGACGCACAAACCCAAGGAGTTTGTTGGCTTTCGCACACTGTTCAGTTATTTGTTTGTCCGAGGTGAGGTTGCTTGACACCCACACACCGAGGTCTTTCTCTGTATCGCAAGATTCCAAAGGCGTTTCCTTGGGAGTATAGGTAGGCTGTACAGGTGATTTTTTGCGGGTGATGCACTGGTATTTGCACTTGGACTGATTAAATATGAGCCCGGATGATTCGGACCAACTGACAAGATCGTTAAGGTCAGATTGCAAGGCGTTACAGTCTGTGATGGAATCAATACTCTTGAAAATCTTGGTATCATCGGCATAACAGGCAACTCTCGATGTTTTAACAGCGTTTGGTAGATCGTCCACAAACAGCAGAAACAATATCGGTCCTAATAGGGACCCTTGCGGTACCCCGGATGTAGCCGGCAATTCTCGGGAAGTAGCTCCGAGAACTGTAACCTGTTGCTTGCGCCCCTGTAAATATGAACGAAACCAGTCGTGAAGTTTGCCAGTAATGCCTTATTGGTGCAACCTCCCAAGTAGCTTGGTATGATCCACTTTGTCGAATCTTTTGTCGAATCTTTTGTACGCATCTTTTCCGCGATGCATTCAGCTGCTATGAGAAACAGTAACTATGCGGCTCATTTTTATTTATATATAGATTATCTTTTGTAAATAGGTTTTGTAAATAAGTTTAATGAGCTTTATATATTATAACAACTTGTAATTAAGGTATATTAAGTTTCTCTCGATATTGTAATTTTTCTTTCCATATTGTAATGCGCCTGTGAGCATCTCTCAATGTAACAGGCGCACTATAAGTAATAAATTATTATTATTATTATTATTAAGAAAAAAATTGCGGCAATCGGGACGAGATGAAAATGAATTAAAAATTTGCATACGTGCGTTGAAATGTGATACGCGAGGAGACAGGAATTTTATTTCTCTGACAAATGATTGACAGGTAGCCAAGGTTTTAACATCTCTGTTAACATCTCTGTTTTGTCGTTATAGTGTAAGGTGAAATTTATTTGGGAAGCCAACAATATTTCTTTAACTTCCTGGTTAATCCAATTTATTTCCACGACTTACTAGTGCGAAAATTGTTTACATGAAACTCACGCTTTGTGCGAATTTTGAGTGTCATGAAATTACATCATTTGCGTGACAATATGTCCCTTTACTCTAATACAAAAACATTCAGATAGTGACAAGCTTCATGTTTATGAACCATTTCTTCTGCTTTTGTGCTTGCGAGCATTGTGATTTGCGATATTTGAGTCTGTTTTTGTATCTCGTAGATGTTCAGATTTTCAATTACATGGCCGCTCAACCTCGCAATTGTGTAAATGGTTCACCCTGAAGTCAAAATAGATACGTTTCTCAGGATCCCGACAAAGAAGGCTTCCTGACCCGACAAACGAGATGTAAATATTCAGTTAAATATTACAACAAAATTAAAAAACCAAAGACGGAAGTTTCTTGGCTAAAAAGTACGTTGTTTCACTCTGAAAACGACTAACGATTAACGGTAACATTCTTTCCCGTAGTTCATTCAGTTGACACAAGGTGATCAGGTGCACCTTTATGGTTGCCTAGCACGTGATCAATTTCTTCTTTTTGACAAAACATCATGACCTTTCCATTCGTTCATAAAAGTCAGAGACTGCTGAAATTTTCGTGTTTTCACCATCGATTGTCATTAATCTTTTTATGAGAATTTGATTCAGAATTATATATAAAACTTTTTTCTTTTCTTTTCTATTTCTGTTAACTCCTGGCTTTTACGGTACTTTTTGGTGCAAACGTAAAGCCAAACAATGTTTAGACTGAGAAGAAGAGGAATTATGAAGCGGAAACAACATCTTCACTCCTTTCTTAGTGTGTGCAATAAACATTTCCTAAGTGCAACTGTAAGACATGCATGACATGCTGGAAAACGTCCGTCAGAGCAATTTGCAGTTAGTTTTTTTGCAGACTAATATTATTTATTTAAAGAAGAAGCGAGTGAATTTTACTCAAGAGTGTGTTTTGTTATCTTTAAACTGAATTTATTACCAAAGCTTACAAAACTAAAAGACCTCAAAATGGGACACGACATTACAAAATAATTAAAGGTGTGAACGTGAAGTGCCTCTGCTGGCGCAACATGTGGGTGACCCTCAAATGGTCTCAATGACCCTCCATTTGAAAAAATTAACTGGAACGCTGCAGTTCAATACCACCCAATTCAGTGCCCTCTGTGTAACACGTACCACAGGCAACTCAGTGTACGCTTTATGGAGCGTCTAGTTCTCGAACAAATGAGTAACTGTTGAATACCCTGTCACCTTACTGTTTGATATAAAACAATATAGTTGTACGTAGCTAGAACGTTTGCAACACTTTTGTCTCTTCAACCGAGTGTGCACGAATTCTTTACTCGCTCCTCAACCGAGTTTGAACGAAATCTTTACTCAGACATTGCGCTAGTTAACAGGAATGATCTAGAAACAATTTTAACGCGGGAGCTTCTACACAACGTTTACTTTAAAACAATTGATTCCCCGGCGATCTCATTCTGAACAGATTTTTATACTAGAGATACATAATTCGTCTGGAACGAACTTGGGTAAACATTTTTTCTGCGTCTATTAACTTCGTCTAGTATAAAGACGGGCACGAGACGTATTATTCTTCTGGACGAAGTATCCACTCTAGTGCGTCGTCGAAGACGCACGAAACTGGATAGTTCGTCCAGACGCATTATGCGTCTCGTGCTCGTCTTTATACTAGACAAATTTAACAGACGCAAGAAAAATGTTTGCCCAAGTTCACAGAGTTCGTCCCGTCTTTACACTAGCTGGATAACACGAGAGAAGCACAATTCGTCTGGACGGATTTTGTGTCTCTAGTATAAAAACGGCCAATAGAATTCAAACCTGATTGGGGAAGTACCACGAGGAAGGAAACATCATTGTGCTTGATTCTCTAAGTCCCACCTTGGGGCATAATTAATTGTTCACTGCCGTGCCATTCATTTGTTCTTCAAAGAATGCCGCAGAATGCTGACAACCCACTCTGCATTATACACTGATGCGAGTACTTGCTATCTCGCCGATCTCGTCACAATAATTTATCAACAAAAATTTAAACACGTTCTTACAGACATGAAACCGACCTCCTAACTTCGCTGCAAGACAGTATTCCTTTTCTTTTTCCCTGTACTACGGAGGAGGTAAAAACACGCTTTTCAGAGAGTAAAAAATAATGGTTCCCACAATACGATATCCAAAGAAACAGAAAGTCCATATATTTTGATCCAGTGTAATTGACTTTTAAATAATGTGAATTTTTACACTTTATTTTGTGCAGCCTTTGCAATCAAGTGCAAAATCTGTGCCAGCTCGAACAGCATGGCCGATTGCATGGCATCTGAAAGACAAGTGGACTGTGATTTGGTCGCATCTCGGCTTCGCTATACTCCAGATCGCTGTGTGAAAATTTCCGTGGATTATGAGTACCTGGGCGTTCGGTTTAAAGAATTTGTCAAAGGCTGTTATTCACAAGAATTATGCAAAACCGGACAAAGTTCGTTTCAAAGGTGTCGCAATATCGACGGTGCGACTTGTGAACTAGATTGCTGTTCCTCCGACAACTGCAACAGCGGTACGGCGCCATTAATAAGCATCTTCTTGATGATTGCTTGTATTCTGATGTCCCTGCTCCGTCACTAAGCAGACCTCCCGTGGGCAGCAGTTTACGATTCATCCAATTTTTTTGTTTTTGGTACAGTATTTTGTAACGATCTGGCCATTTAGATGAAGAAAAGTGCAAACAGATGTTTTAGAATTTGTATCTCTTCAGGATGAATTAAAACAGTGAAGTTTTTGACCGTAATAGTCAGTCATGTTATCGAGTCCAATTTTGTATGTCTTGAGGCCACGCTCGAACATTACAGAGCTTTAGCAACGACAACGGCGACGGCAACGAGAACTCATATAAATTTGCATATTTAGTGAGCAACAACAATAGCTTTGCACGTCCTGCTCGTGCGTTATTAATTTTTGTCCATTTCTTTGACGTCGTCAGGAAAATAACATGGGTAAAACGAACACAGCGGTCAAACGTCTGCGCATGCCCAAATGGATAATTTTTTTGCCAGCCGCGCGCCAATTTCCCGCCCAAAACAACCGGTATAACGCAAAATTTATGAAACAAAATTGAAACGTTCATAGAAATCTGTAAAAGGAAAAAAGAGAAGGTAAAAGGAAACCTTTAGACTTTCCAGACACAAAGTTTATAAAATTACCGGTATTCTGTCGATTTATCATTTTGCTTTGAGCTTTGAGAGTAAAAATTAGTGATAATGATTTTGAATGACGTTTCGATGATTCGTTCATCATTTTCAAATTCGTAAAAACTAAAAACTATAAGTCAGATTCTTGTGAGTTCTTTAAATACTAAGAATGCGCGTGAAAATCTCGTTGCATGGAATTAAAAACACTGCAATGTGGAACGTAGAGGGTAACAATTAGGTACTAAATAGTTTTGCTTTGATTGAGTCAGATTGAGTGTTCAGCTGAGGTTTCTTTTCTTGGATAAAAAGCATTTCGTAAACTAAGCATTCAAATTTCCCACGACATTTCTTAAGAATGATAAATTGTTCCTGAAGATCTTTGTTTTTCTGATTGTGGGCGTCTCGCAGGTGTTTTCAAATAGCAGAGTGCTTGTGTTCCTCAATGCGTTGGAAAAGGTTTCGGGAAGTATATCCACAGGCGGCCCAGACGTTGTTTGAGATTTACATACGTGACAGTATTGCGTTACGTTTTGAGCCATTTAAGAGAATGTATGAAACGGTTCGAAAATCGCTCTAAATTCAACTTGTAGTAAAGGATTTAAATAAAAGAAACTTACTTTAGTCTGCTCTTGTGTTATTTTGAAGTCTTTGTGGCAGCTGAGGCGTTCTAAAGTCGTTCTAAAGCCATTTTGACGATTTAAACTTTTCCAGGTTTGCTTTCTATTAAAGTGAAACGAAAGGCTGGCGACCTGGTCGGCCGACGGTTCCAACTCGAAGCTCCATTTTGATCCGTTACGAGTGATCTTGGGCACGGATTTCAAAATCGTTGGCTTAGCGACCACCTCCAACAGGACAAAGTCGCTCTCAACCGTAGGGAGGCACAGGTCAAATTGACCGTATCAGAGTCCCTGGGGAAATTACACCGGAAACGGCGGGAAACTCGCCGCTTGCAGACCACCGACTCATTGTATACAACTGATCGAGCGCTTGTAGCGATGGCTTGTTATAGCCGTATGAGTATTAGCTAGTATTTGCAAAGATGAATGTGATCTTTACGAAAGAGCAATGTGAAATTTTAGAGTATGCAAGTTCTGGGCATAATATCCTTATCACCGGCCAAAGCAGGAACGGGAAAGTCGACTATAGTAAACGCCATTAGAGAAGATTGTAAGCAACGTGGTCTAAAAGTAGCGCTGGTTTGTTCGAGTGGAATTGCTTGTCATGTTTACGAGCGTGGTATCGCCTCAACAGCCCACTCGTAATATGCTCTTGGTGCTGCCGACATGCCATCTGAAAAGCTTATTCTTCGTGCTATAAGTGACATTCGAATCACGGTTATTAAACGACCACTTCTCCAAGCGGACAAAACTGATGGTGTTTGCATTATCCTCCACCCTGGTCCAGTTTTCTGGTAGGTGAATCTTACTTAGTTCCAGCGAGAGCCGAGTGATTGTCATCGCTTTCCTCGCTCCGTTGAATCCGATTTAAATTTAAATAGACATGTCGCCTATGAGCCCTGGCTCCACGCTTCGCGTTTTTCACCTTATCTCCCTAGAGGTCTCGGGTAATACGCCCCAGAGAAGAAAACCACAAACTGCAGTCACAGTTCCCAGATTGATTCTCATTGTCTTCTTCAGCATGCTGAACGATGTCACTGATTGCAATAATGGCACCCTCTTCGTAAAAATAATTGGCCAAGACCCTGAATTGAAATATAACAATGTTTAGACATACTCTTCGTTTCACGTTAACGATTCGCTAATTCAGTTTTCGGTTAAAAAATATGCTGGGAATTTACCATATTTTCCACTCTGATGAATCATCTTGTGTTTTCCTTTTTTTCTTTGGAGGTATATCATCTTCCTCTCGTCTTGCCACTTAAGACAACCTCGCAAAACAACCGGCTCCACCAATTAAAGACAAAGCTGGCTGCACGACCAGAACCGTGACGTTACGTGACTTAAGCGCTTAAAAGCTCTGTTTTATTGAACAATTTTATTTTTCCGTTATGGAGACATGTTCCTCGTCTTGACGGGCTTTTTTCGGTTCGATATTTCCGTGCTTTTTTCTGTTGTCATCTCGAGGTCGTTTAGTTCCTCTCGCTTGGTTGTCACTTGTTTTGTTGATGTTTCTTTCTTTGCCTTTGTGTGGCATGGTCTTTCTAGTCTCTTTAGATGTGGGAGCTTGAGCCCAAGGGATTTCATCTTCGTTCTCAGAAAAATCAGTATCTCGTTCTCTGAGAACTTTTTCTTCGGCCTCGTTAAGTTCATCTGTTTCGCAGATTTCCATGTCTGAAGTGTCTACTTCAAGCAGGGCGTCTGTTGTGAGTGTTGTTGCTGCCATTTGGGTATAGGTGCTTAGGCAAGACTGCAGTTTCGATTCTCTGTGAATCTCGTGAGTTGCCGTTAGAAATCTTCAATGAGTAGTCACCTGGGCGTATTACCCGAAACCTCTGGGGAGATAAGGTGAAAAACGCGAAGCGTGGAGCCAGGGCTCATAGGCGACATGTCTATTTAAATTTAAATCGGATTCAACGGAGCTGGAACTAAGTAAGATTCACCTACCAGAAAACTGGACCAGGGTGGAGGATAATGCAAACACCATCAGTTTTGTCCGCTTGGAGAAGTGGTCGTTTAATAACCGTGATTCGAACGTCACTTATAGCACGAAAAATAAGCTTTTCAGATGGCATGTCGGCAGCACCAAGAGCATAGTACGAGTGGGCTGTTGAGGCGATACCACGCTCGTAAACATGACAAGCAATTCCACTCGAACAAACCAGCGCTACTTTTAGACCACGCTGCTTTCGTAAAGATCACATTCATCTTTGCAAATACTAGCTAATACTCATACGGCTATAACAAGCCATCGCTACAAGCGCTCGATCAGTTGTATACAATGAGTCGGTGGTCTGCAAGCGGGGAGTTTCCCGCTGTTTCCGGTGTAATTTCCCCAGGGACTCTGATACGGTCCAATTTGCATAGAGCAAATTGACCTGTGCCTCCCTATGGTTGAGAGCGACTTTGTCGTGTTGGAGGTGGTCGCTAAGCCAACGATTTTGAAATCCGTGGCCAAGATCACTCGTAACGGATCAAAATGAAGCAGAAATGGGCAGCCAGCGTTCGAAAAGGAGCGTTTTTCGGGCGGATAAGATAAACCTTGGGATCCGAGGCGAAGCAACTAGAAAGAAGAATTATCGATGGCTGCCGTGAGGGAATTTTGGCGAGCTCCGAGCATTTTAGTGGAATTTATAGAGCTTCGAGCTCGAACCGTCGGCCGACCAGGACGCCAGCCTTTCGTTTCACTTAAATCGTCAAAATGGCTTTAGAACGACTTCAGAACGCCTCAGCTGCCACAAAGACTTCAAAATAACACAAGAGGAGACGGCTAGATTGCAGAATACCCGGCCCACCAAATGTCCTACTTAAAACAGCTGCCACCGCGGTCCCGCAGTCGTGTTTAACAATGCTGCTTCCGCGTCCACTAAATGTCTTACTTAAAAAACTGCCACCGCAGTTCCGCAGTCGTGTTTAACAATGCTGCTTGTCCGCAGTGGCATGGGACAGAAAATGATATTCATATAAACAACTCTCCAAACCGGGCATTCTGCAATCGCTCCGCTTCCTACTTTCATTTTGCTGTTCCGTTAACTACACTTTTCACGAGATTGTGTGAAGAAAAAAGCACTCGTTTACTGATTAGGCCTAAGCGTTCGCTTCAGTGATTAGGCCTAAGCACTCTCGTAGAATTTTAGCTTTCATTTTGCGGTTCGGTTAACTACACTTTTCATGAGATCGTGTGAAGAAGAAAGCACTCGTTTACTGATTAAGCCTAAGCGCTCGCTTCAGTGATTAGGCCTAAGCATTCTCGTAAAATGTTAGCTTTCATTTTGCGGTTCGGTTACTACACTTTTCATGAGATCGTATGAAGAAGAAAGCACTTGTTTACTGATCAAGCTAAGCATTCTCGTAAAATGTTAGCTTGCATTTTGCGGTGGCAGTGCGTTTTACTGGTTGCCCTTTAACAGTTTCATTCATCGACTTAACCTCGTCCCCAGGGTGTCTCCTCTTCCCTTCCAAGAAAGGGAAGAAGAGAGACCCTGGGGACGAGGTTGTCATCGACTACGGGATTGCGGACCGCGGTGGCAGTTCACTTAAACATATTGCATTCAACGACTACGGGACCGCGGACCGCGGTGGCAGTTCACTTCAACATTTTGCATTCAACGACTACGGGACTGCCGACCGCGGTTGCAGTTACTTTAACATTTTGCATTCAACGACTACGGGACTGCGGACCGCGGTGGCAGTTCACTTTAACATTTTGCATTCAACGACTACGGGACTGCGGACCGCGGTGGCAGTTCATTTCACAGCTTACCCTTTAACACTTTTCTTTTCATTCATCGACTTCCGGACTGCGGACCGCGTTGGCAGCTTTTTTAAGTAGGACATTTAGTGGGCCGGGTATTCTGCAATTGCTCCCAGCAGACTAAAGTAAGTTTCTTTTATTTAAATCCTTTACAACAAGTTGAATTTAGAGCGATTTTCGAACCGTTTCATACATTCTCTTAAATGGCTCAAAACGTAACGTAATACTGTCACGTATGTAAATCTCAAACAACGTCTGGGCCACCTATGGTATAGCCAACATAATCCGCATCACACAGATCACATTTGAATTTATAGACAACGCATTGTTGATTTATTAACGGTGGTTTGGCCTCTGCTACTTTGATGTCGTCGGAATTTTCTTGCTATTTAGTACCTAATTGTTACCATCTACGTTCCACATTGCAGTGTTTTTAATTACATGCAACGAGATTTTCACACATTTTTAAAGAACTCACAGGAATCTGACTTTTAGTCTTTAGTTTTTACGAATTTGAAAATGATGCGTTAACGAATCATCGAAACGTCATTCAAAATTATTATCACTATTTTTTACTCTCAATTGTTTGTCCAAAACCTCTGTTATTAGAGTTTTGAGCTTTACCGAAAAAAATTATACGTCTTCAAAAACGGCGTCATGCTGCGAGCTGACAGCGTAGTACATTTATTATTATTATTATTATTATTATTATTATTATTATTATTATTATTATTATTATTATTATTATTATTATTAATCATGTGATGCGTGACACCGGAAGCTGACGGCAAGCGGTGTGTAAACGAAGGGAAAACTCGTAAAGAAAAAGAAAATTGCTGTTATTCGGCTTGGCTCAGACGAGCTGACAAAACATTGGCAAGGGCTCGAGCAATTCCGTCGGGATCGTGAATTTGTTTGCGGCACAGAAGAGGCCTTCCAAAGGGGCTTCTGATGTCGCTCTGTAGCTCATTTTCCAGCCCACCTGTCGATTATTTGGCTAGAGATAAATGACGCTGTCGTTTTTTCGCTGCAATACAATTGTCGCTGTCGCTTTTCGCTAGAATACAAATGTTCCCTAAACGTGCTTAATTTTTGCCTCCTGTAATTTTGTTCAATTTGTATTGATAATCAAATGGTGACCAGTGAAATTAGGGAATATAAAGGTTCGGGAAATTATTTCATTTTGGACAAAACTCGCGAAATTATTTCTTAATTTCACGAGTATACCATCTCATCAGCTATTAATATCATGGGTGACAAATTACGTTCATAAGACGCCATTTTGCCACTGTGGGAAAAGTTGGCATGGCAACATTGTAATTTCACATGTGAAATCATAAATTAACGCCGAAATTTAGTGACAAAAATCAGAAGTAATTTGACACCCATGTTATTAAAAGAGTAAGCGCCCGTAAAGACTTCCTCGTTTTTAATAGAAGATCAACCACTTTAGTTTCTAATGACTCTAATGGCTAGACAGCCTCCCACGCAGACTCTCTTAAGGATTCATCACTCGTTCCTCCCCCACGAGCGTCTGCTGAAACGAGTCGCACATTCCTTTCCCTTTGTTAAGAAACTGTCACCTGGAAATCACTTGCGGGTAAACCAATCAGCGCTGTGTAGATCTTCCCTGGGAGCGTCCATGCGTCAGCTTCTTCTGGAAGGGACGAAGCCTTTTCAAAATATTCCACAGAAACATAAATTTTGTTTCCTCGGTGGGTTATGCATTTGCACTCTCGCGAGTCAAAATGTGAGTGCTTAGTAAGGGTATGGTGTCGTTTCATCTACTAGTAAAATTGAAGGCGCCGTGGAAACATATAAATACGAATACAAATATTAAAGTACTGCGAGTGTATTTGAACTGCAAGAGAACCATTACCTTCAAGTGCAATGAACACCAGTAGGATAGTAGCGAAAAGAAAGCTTGAAAAAAAAAATCCATTACGTTTAAGCTTAAAATTTTCAGGCCGTTTTTGGCGATGATCGTCTCTAACGATTAATTTAATGTTTTTGTTTTGCAAACCGATCGTTCGTACTCAGTGTTTCTTCGATTTGAAAAATAAAGCAAATCTTAAATCAGTTGAACCGAAGGAGAACAAGAAATGAGGTTATTCAAACGAAACAGCGTGGAAAGGAATGCAAATATGAGAATCCCAAGCGAACGCCACAAATAGGTTTAAATCGCACGGGAGCAAAATGTTTCAACCATGCGAATTCTACCGTACTCATTCTGTGAAGGGCTGCAAACATCTAAGCCAAAGCAAGAAATTGATACGCTCCAGTTTCTTTAATAAAAATTTAAGTCGGCCCAATACACGAAGCCTATCTTCTTGCAGTTTTCTCAGGTTCTAAAGTGCACAGTCCGTTGTGATTGGGGAGCATTTTCGTTCCCAGAGCTGCGATCCTTTTGGCCAGCGCCGCGGATCGAGAGCTCTGGCTGGTTCCAATTCAACAGTTCGCGATTCTCGGACTTCCGGTCGTTCTGCCCACGAGGCGTTAAATCATGGAATGGAAATTTTGGATGAAAGCGAGGAATTGGTTCCCAGGCTCTCTCTCTTTTCTTCCCAGAGCCCGGGAACGAGGTTGTTAAGTGACATCACATTGAAAGAAAAGTAGTACGAGCGTTTGAAACTATCTTCGTTAAAAGCCATCCGATCGTGGTAATTGTTCCTCGTTGCAGCATCATCGAAGACCAGATTCGGCTGAACGATTATCTATGGGTAGTTGCCTTCTAGAAGAAAGGGATTTTGTTAAAGGAAATGGCTTCAAACAAGCATTGAGTAATTAATTTTGAAGAACAAGCTCTGTCTTCTCACTACAGATTTTGATCGCCGAGTCGTCCGTTCTCAAGAAACAAGAATTTGTCCTTGATAGATGTGGACGAACATCACACCGTCGAAACTTGCCAAAACACTCCAACATTCAATTTAAAATTTATTAATATTCACCAATTAAATCCGGCAAAAATTTGAGGCCTCTCTCTGCTAAGCTTTCCTGCCGCTCTTTTTACCGGCCTTCTTTGGAGTGTCGCTCATTAAATAAAACGTAAATACAGTAGTTTTCAGCGGTTTCCTTTCGGAAAAGTTGATTGAACTCGGCATGCACATAAGTATTCCCACGCCGTTACTGTAGTTATTTGAGAGTTTATTTACGTTAGCAATGAAAAAGGGGGAACCATCTGTCATATCACTTTCACTAATTAGATTAGCAGAATTGTTGATTCTGAACTCGTCGGTTACAGCAACGGGGCATTTTATTTGTTTGCGTGACAAAACACCGCCAGCAGTGTTTTTCCAGGGGTAAAGGTTAACGGGTAAAGGGTAAAGGGTAATATTTTGAGCCAACCTTTTTGCTGAAGTATACAAAAATTTGGTTTTATCAACGGAGTTGATAATGTAAATTGGCCACCGTACAGAGATTCTAAAAGCTGACGTTTCGAGCGTTAGCCCTTCGTCAGAGCGATTCGAGGAATTATGGGTTACGTGTAGTTTATAGAGTAGAGTAGGAGCTACGCTATTGGTGGTAACATGGCAA
>NC_090875.1:18792945-18795445 GCF_036669935.1 Montipora foliosa
ATGTGAACAGAATTAACTATTGAAAGGTAATGTGCCGCTTTTTACCCATGTAAACCACGTGAGCGTTAACTGATTAGAGTGTAATGTGAAGTGCTAGTTTTCAACCCCATATGAACCATGTGAGCGTTAGCCCTACGAATGGAAATGGAACCATACAAGGACAGAGAAAACTCTGACCAGGGTGGGAATTAAACCCACGACCTTCGGGTTAGATCACCGCTGCTCTACCGACTGAGCTACAAGGTCAGACGGGAGCAGGCCGTGGGAACTGACGATGTTAAAGTCATGGCAATGAACATGTCCAAGTACAAGGAAAGGTTACGTTTTTGCAAACGTTGGCCGTGAAGCACTATATTTCAACAGACTTAACTGATTAGAGTGTAATGTGAAGTGCTAAGTTTCTACCCCAAATGAACCATGTGAGCGTTAGCCCTACTAATGGAAATGGGCCCACACAAGGACATGAGCGGGGTGGGAATTGGTTTAGATCACAGCTGCTCTACCGACTGAGCTACAAGGTCAGACGGGGGAGCAGGCCGTGGGAATTGACGATGCTAAATTTACAGCAATGAATATGTACAAGTACAAGGAAGGGTTGCCTTTTCGCAAACGTCAACCAGGTAGCACTTTATATTTACACAGAATTAACTATTGATATGTGCTTCTTTGAACACAAGGATCAGTGACGATCACTCCTCCTCCTAGCTATCTTGGATATCGATAGCACCAAGACTAAGATCCCAAGTACGACCTTGTCCTCAACTGCGACTGAGGCTACGAGGCCGTCTCCTGTCACGTGACCATCCTGGCATATTGAAAAACGAGAGTGTGATGTTTTCGAAACGTCGAGAATAAGTTTCAAAATCTGTCCAGGGAGATAAATTCATCTATACAACATGAATTCGAAAACCAAAAATCCACGTTCAAGATCAGTTTACTATTGAGCAGCGGGCGAAATGCTCTACTTAACAATATTGATCATAACCTCTGCTAATAACATTGCTATCGAGTGTCTTTAAAGCTTAAGTTTTTACTTTGGCTGCTCACACTTCAGATTTGAAAGATGATCCCATTTCTTGTATTAAATGTTACTTAGTTGACGGTTACCAGGAGTTCAGAACTAGGAGGAGCCTGCAACTCCAATACTGATCCTATGTTACTCCATTACTGGTTCTATGTTACTCCAATACTGGTTCTATGTCAAGATTTGGCCGGCACAAGTGACCATTCTCGATCCCATGAGTAATAATTTCTCATGCAAGACTTGTGATTAGCTGGAAAGCTCTGGTTTCGCGGGAAAATAGATCTACAAATTACTCGGTTTGTAAAAACACCGTTCCACAAATACAATGAGGCTCTACGCTTCTAGTCACGGGCTACGGGAATGCACAGAATGACCTTTATTAAAATGTAGCGTGTGTTTCGGAGCCTAAGACCTTTTTTTAAAAGCAAGGCAAGCTTAAGCATTGCAACGTATTCAATAAATCTCAGAAGGCTCTCGATTATAAGAACCTTTTGCCACAATTCTCAAATAAAATCGTTGGGACACTGAAGTCAATACAGCACGAGCGGTTTCAAAGGCAAAGCATTGGAGCAGTCTTCCTACCCTTCCCCTTACAATGATGATTTGAAATCCGGAAATATTCAGAAAAGCTGCAGTTGGTTTAAGCATTGCGCAGGGTGGGGAGGGGGCAGAAGAAACTATGAGGAGAATTTGGGAAATTTGGGCTCTGGAACATGTGAGGGAGTATATGATGCTTCCGTCCTAGTAAACATCCTAATTCGAACGTCACGATAATGCCTTACTTACATATCGATACATACTAAGTAAATCCTGAGGAACAACACGTTTAGAATCCTAATTGAAATCCTGGTAGAAGAAAGGACTGGCTCCCACGACGTAATACATTGGCTTTGTATGCAACACGTGAACAGCATATTTGCACGTTTGGTTAAGCAACAATACTTCCGATTCGTCAGTATCAGGCGATTAACCTGTTTATCAATTTATAGTTCGACAGGTCACGTTAACTAAGGGGCACGCTTTCCTTACATTTACTACAATACCATGAAAACCACTAGGTAGTCGTTAGATTCTCAGACTTGCTCAGACTACTACAAAAACCACGAGGTGCGCGATAGCCTTTGCGCATCTGACGTATGATGTCATTCAAAATGGTGCAAAAATGCAGGCGGTCGACGAAAAAATCTAAAAAAAGGTCAACCTTGAAACCACAGGACAATACCGAACGCAAATATATAAAAGGTGCAACTTTAATTGAAGCAATTTTGCGCTCATTAGAGGAAAAATATACTAACCAATCATAAATGACAAATGGATGTATTTGCTTTGCTCCCAAGAATGATTGATGTAAATTTTCTCCTCACAGGATCAATACAATGTTAAGCAGACTGGTGACGAGAAAAAAGAAATTTATCACCAGGGCTGTTTGTCTAGATATATCATCAAATTCCCATAACTGGCATGAAACGTACTATA
>NC_090875.1:18805445-18862945 GCF_036669935.1 Montipora foliosa
TACAGTATCAATACAGTTTTGAGGTCTTCTTACACTTGATTAGAAAATATCATACTGAATTCGTCTGAAAATAGTTAGAAAAAGCACAAATAAAATCCTAAGCACAACAGCAGACGTTCGAATCGCCGCTCGCCGGCAACCCAGTTTTGGCGCCAAAGTTTGTTGACAAAAAAATAGCCACAAAACCTTTTAAATGGTTTTCTGGTCCTTTAAAGTGGTATTATGATCAAAAAATCATTTCCTTTTTTTCTTCAGATTTTGAAAGCGTGTTCGCTTAACACCTAACTGGCAAACTTTTGAGCTTTGAGCTTTATCCGAAGGCTTTTTACTTTTGGTGTAAGTTTTGGATTTCACGGTCCGCCATTACTCACGTTCAAAACTGACCGATTGGACATCAGAGGGTTAGATAAGCCATTTCTGTGTTTCACTTAAATAAATAAATAAATAAATATTGCTAGTGCTAATCACCCTTACTTGCAGTTGAGCACTGAATTGCGAAGGGCGCAGCTCACGATATCGGGCTGAAAGCATACAAAGGCGCCTCTGACTGCCGCTATACAGTCCATGTTTGATGTCGGAGTACAGCACCACATCTAGATGTTAATTAGCTGTGAGTCGATTTAGATGAGGGAGGAAAACCGGAGTACCCGGAGAAAAAACCCTCGAGTCAGGTTGAGATCAACTGAAACTCAGCCCACATGCTGGCCGAGGCCAGAATTGAACCCCCGCTTGCAGTGGTGGGAGGCCCGATAGATAACCACTAAGCCACCCTGACTCCCACTTCCATACCGACGCAGCAACACAGGTGTTTTAGAAACTAAACCCTGTACTGAAAAGAGCAAGGCCAAAGAAAACGGTCACTTAAGGCGAGGACAACAGTAACTGTTGCTTGTTCCTAGTGACTCATTGTGAGCCAATGTTCTTAAAGGGACACTGTCACGGGTTGACATGCGCAGTAGCGTTCACTATCTCTGAGACTTGTCACGCTCGACCGCCATTATGGAAGTTGAAGAATTCTGCATATATTTTGCATTAAATCAAGTTTATCTAAAGCAAATGCTATCTTTATCTGAAGAAACTTCTCCTCTGTCTTCGACCTTTCTTTTCCGCTCTGAGTTGATGCGTTTGCCGCCATGTCCGGATCCTCCGCTAGACGCCATTTTGAATTTGTGATCGCTAGTAACTTGAAAAAGTCAGGTTGACTTTTTCAAGTTTCGATCAGCTACACGAGCATACGCAGACCATGACCGTGTCCCTTTAATCTTAGCAAACCTACCAATGACTGGATGTGAAACAGGCACCTCCACATTGTGTAGCCGGCGGCGTCCTGGTACAGTGGTTAAAAAGTAATGGTCGAAATCCACGTTGGTGGCACTGCTTGATTTAACGTAGAACTCGTGCTCACCATTCCTGCCAGAGATGGTAAGAACCCAGGCCCCTTTCTTAGGGTTGTCGATTTGGTAGACGGAGATCTGAGAGAGATTGAGTTTCCCGGATACTATTATAGAATCATCTGGGTCTTTCAAGGTGATTCCCTCTCCTGTAATGGAAACAGAGCATTAAAAACAAAATAGAAAATATCCTGCAAAGGTTGGTCAAGACAACGTGAACATAGGCGTTGTTGCTTGCAATATTTCGGCTGGCCAACACCAGCCTTCTTCAGGTTTATTGAATGGATAAATGCTAGTAACAAGATCTTTATATTTACCGGAAATGACATAAAAATGCTACGTGATGTGTTATAAAAACGGAAATGCATAAAAAAGAGGAGAGAGAATAATACATGATAACAAGATGAAAAAAACAAAAGAAAATTAAAAGGTAGCTAAACTAAATTACATTTCATCTCTTCTGTTAAGGCCTGCAGGCTCCAGTGTTTTTCCTCTGTGTATGAGGAATGCCTCACGAGCCTTTCTGATGGAGCCAGGACTAGTGTGTAGTTGTTCGAGCGGTATAAGGATCATGTGATCCTCCGCGTGACCACTGGTCAGGAAGTGTCGTGAAACCGCAGTGGGGGTATAACTACAAAAGGGGCTTATAATAGGTCGCCTATGTTCATTAAAGCGGTCTTTAAGACGACGTTTGGTCTCTCCGATGTACTGAAGATTACATTTAGTGCACTGAATCATGTAAATTACATTAGGGGTTTCACAAGTAATTTGTGATTTGATTTTGAAGGTTTGTCCAGTACTATAAAAAGTATATTGATTACGGCCATCTTCAATAAAAGGACAGGCGGTGCAACTAGTTTTATTGCACCGAAACGAGCCGGATGGAGACCCAGATTGGTCGGTGTAAGTAGGTTCCGGCAATTTAGCTCTAACTAGAATGTCACTAATGTTTTTATAACGCCGGTAGGCTACTAAAGGGAGATTAGTAAAAACATTTTTACAGCGACCAGATGAATAAAGCACGTTTGAGTGTTTGTGAATTATACGGGATATGTTAGGTAAAGCGGGGTTATAGGTAATGACGAACGGAACAGTATCTGTCTGTTGTTTAGGTTTGGGTTTAAGAGCGTCGTTCCGGGAAATGTCAGAAGCACGTCGTATCTGGGTTTTAAGGAAATTAAGTTCGTAACCTCGGTTGACGAGGTAGTCCATAAGTTCCTTACAGCGTTGTTTGTAAGTGTCATTGTCGGAGCATATGCGTCGAAGGCGAAGTGCAAGGCTATATGGAATGGAACGTTTAGTGTGGGTGGGGTGGCATGAGGAGATGAGTAAATATTGGTGTTTGTCAGTGGGTTTAGTGTAAAGATCGGTTTCTATGAGACCATCCTTGAGTGAGACCATCACATCAAGGAATGAAATATTTGTGAGGGAATGCGAACAAGTGAATTTAATGGTGGGATGAAGGTTATTGAGATAATCGACAAATACTTTCAGTTTATCTGAACCTTCAGTCCAAATAACGAAAATATCGTCCAGAAATCTGAGCCATGTATGACGTAGATACAGTGCGTTAGTGAGCGCGTCCTGTTCGAATTTGGCAAGAAAAAGGTTGGCAAATGAAGGAGCCATTTTGATGCCCATAGCAGTACCGTGTTTTTGTAGGTAGTGTTTGTTGTTAAATGTGAAATTGTTCATGTTGAGGATGATCTGTATGAGGTCGCAAAGAGTTTCCGTGGGGATGTCCTTATCGTTGCGTTTCTTTTGTTTTTTTCATCTTGTTACCATGTATTATACCTTTTAATTTTCTTTTGTTTTTTTCAACCTGTTATCATGTATTATTCTCTCTCCTCTTTTTCATGCATTTCCGTTTTTATAACACATCACGTAGCATTTTTATGTCATTTCCGGTAAATATAAAGATCTTGTTACTAGCATTTATCCATTCAATAAACCTGAAGAAGGTTGGTGTTGGCCAGCCGAAATATTGCAAGCAACAACGCCTATGTTCACGTTGTCTTGACCAACCTTTGCAGGATATTTTCTATTTTAAAGTTTTTTATGGTGAGGTCACGATCTATTTTGATCCAACGTAGAGCAAGTTTTGATCGTACACGGTTTTTGCAGTGGTTTAATCCTTAAAAAGTTATTAAAAACAAGGTGAACGCACCATAACTCCAAACACGGTATGGCCATCACGTCACGCATGCGCACAACCGTTTCACCTGGTTCACTGGCAGCCATGGACTGCTGTTTCGGCCTTGTTAAGACTCATCAACATGGCATAGCCAATTTACAACAGAACCGTTAAGGTTATATAGCGGTTACAAGGCCGTAAACTTAGTCATTGTTTCGTAATTTTTTTTTAAAAAGCGTGATTCCAGTGTTGTCTTTAAAATGCGCTCATTATAAACATCGAAAATACCTACTAAGAGAATTTAACCATGGACATTGCCTCGGTCATATTTTTTTCCCGTTACGGCCCTGGTTGTCCGGCAAAGACGCGTATCGTGGGCGATTGGCTCTTCTGCGCATTCTCAGAAGTATGAAACGATTGTGGTTGCCTTTTAGTTGTGTATAGCTTAAGAAGGAGATGATACAAAATACCTTTTTTTCGATTTTAGATATTTTTTCGATATCATCTCCTTGGGTTATTAGTATAGGTAATCACATGATTTCGAGTGCAATTTGGAATAAATAAGCAAGAGTAAATTTATTTGAAAGACGACCAAAATTTGTAGTCTTTGAAAAAAATTGCAAGTGCTTATTTATTCCAGATTGCACGAGAAAAATCATGTGATTAGCTATTAATAATATACATGAAAAAATTCGAGATGGTTAAGCAGAAAAAACGCTCGCGTATCACGCAATCAGGAAAAAAAATCAGCCATAAATTGCGCCATCCAGGGCATGCGCTTGATTTGAAAACAAAAGATTTGAATGGTCTTGACCAAACCCAATTGCTTATTAGCCAATCATAATTCAGAATGTCGACGTGTAATTTGCATTGGTATTACACTTTTTTTACACACTTGAACTGCACTGCTCTCAGCCAATGAGAATCGAGTCATTTTGTCATGTATATTATAAGGAATGTTACACGTTTTAACCACTTTTAACCTTCGAACATTTACACCACTATACCCCTTTAAAGATTTCAGTTATCTTTGTTCCCCTGCTACACAGTTCCAGCCTTGTTCTCTATTCCCCACCCCCAAATCCCAGATACTTGCAATAGCTAAACATGGTTAAATATTAAATACTTAATGACTGGTCCCGAGGGAAACAGTTAATTTTGTTTCCCGGGGAAAACATTGAAATTCGAGGGAAACAAAATGAAGTGTTTCCCGAGTGACCAGTCATTAAGTGATTTGTTATATAGCACAAAAAGAAAAACGTGCGATGGCAACAACAACGGCGGTTGTCGGTCAACATTCGCGGGTAACAGTGCACTGGTTACCCTCTGACGTCATAGATTTTGCACTGTTGCCCGCTCAGAGACTTTTGGCGGGATACAGTTTTATTGTTACATGTCATGTGACATGGAAGTAACCAATGAGAGCGCGCGCTCTTAGGGGAAAACATTCCGCTATATAACAAAGTTGAATATTACCGTTTGTATTGTGCCGTGAAGTGCTCACTGTAACGACCATTTTTTCCATGGAATCATCCACTGGGATGTTGTACCGACTGTATGAAGCTTGACTGGCACTCCGTTTCTTCCTGTTTGACACGTTTGATCCAAAACTCACTACATTATCACCATCGAGCCCCCTTCCTGTCAAAGTGTTCAGTTGTTCCAATTCCCAATCGTCTCTAAGAGCAATGGCTTGACCAGAAGTTGCCTCAGCGAGTTGGCGAAAAGCTGGATGAAGATCGCTGAGACCTCCATTGTTCAATGGGCTAGAACAATAGCCTAAATTACGTAAGAAATAAATAACAAGTGAACATGAATGAATGAATGAATGAATGAATGAATGAATGAATGGATAAACAAACGAATGAACGAACGAATGGACGAATGAATGAATGAATGCATTAATGAATGAATGAATGAATGAATGAATGAATGAATGGCAAAGTGAATGAGTGAGTGAGCTCTGGGTGAAGATTCCTCCGTTGTTGACTTGGCTAAAACAATAGCCTAAATTGGGTAGCAAAAAAATGAGCTGTGAATTGGTGAGTGGGTGAATGAATGAATGAAAGAAAGACATAACAAACTAATAGACAGCCTGGACAAACATTGTCTTAGCGCCTTTCTTCCGTTCAGTGTTTTAGCTTTTCTTCATTAATCAGAAGCAGCCTGTCACGTTCGAAGAGTGGGAGTTGGAACTACTCTTCGTGTAACGCTTACGAACATGTCACGCATTACCTGTAGTAAAGAAATTGATTGTCACACCATACTCGGAAGCACCGGCCAAAGCCATTACTTCCTCAATGTAATATTCCGTAGCATCCTTTGGGCCCGCATCGGTGAACACGTACATCGGGGAGCCCCATGCAGGGTCCTGAATAAAGGGCCTCTAATATGCCTCTAAACGCGTACTCTGGACAGTCACCTCCCCCTCGGGCCTGCAGATTGTTGATGGCTTCCACAAACTCTACAGCTTCACTTTCATCACTGACAACTACCCCAGGGTCATCTGTGAACATTTAAATTTAAAAATGACATAGCGTTATCCTCTTTCAATGGACCTCTGTGGCTTGTACGGTTTGTTTTGCCACTTCAGACCACGTGATGTTTGTTCCCAAGGGAATTTTAGTTTTGTGTTTTCATAGGTTATGCATACACATGCACGTGCAAAAGACGGCATTTGAAAGAAACTCTTCCCTAGAGTAACATCACAAAACGTACAAGCTAAAGGGCTCCATTTGGCGCAGTTTGGATTCCTTTGAAGTCAGCCTAAAGATTATGAAAAGCCACGAAGCATAAAGAAAGCTTTTTGACAAAAAAACCAAGTAAATTCCTAGACTATATACTGTACAGCTACTTTCGAGTAATATGAGCGAGCAGGGTATCATTTGTGGGTTGACGCCGAGTCGGACATCGAACCCGGGCCAAATTAGTTAGAGCTAGTGATTACACCACTGTGCGAGCAATGCTCTCATAACTCAAGTTTCATTTTTCTGAATCCTCGCCATCAAAGTGTTGGCCCGATGATGAAAACTTTAAACAACCTCCGCAGGTTTGACTACACTTAACATCCGCATATACGAACCTCGAACTTTCCAAGTTGTAAAAATGGTATTTACAGAAGTTTAAGGCTATCCGTAGTAGGTTCTTAATTTCGCTTTTGAGATATGAGCAGCTAAAGCCAAAATATGGGGTGTTTTTGCAGGGCTTCCTAGTTCCCCCGGTAACTTTTTATATCACAAATTTAAAATGACTGAATCTTTTTCAGCAATAATCAGGTGCTTGATATGGTACCATAACATTGCTTTTAAGTAATAAAGTGTTGCAGTGTCAATCCTTATAATAAGAACGTTTATTTCAAGTGTTGAAACTGGTTTCAGCCACCTTCAATTGGTTATTTCCGCAAAAGATATCTACTCTATAATTTCCTCTGATGAGGACGCTGATTCCATTATATTTCATAACCACAAGAAATAAGTTTTGAACAAGACCTGTGCAGTTTGCAATTTGTTCACTTCCCCTGAAATTTCAATGTCAATTTCTAAAATAAGAACCTGGCTCTTATCTAAAATGAAATTTGTAAAAGCCTAACAGGTTCTTAAATTCTAGGTTCTTATATGCGGGTGTTTCCTGCATTTATGGTCCCTTACCACATGTAAAGGCGCCTTTACACGACAGAGGAAAAATGGCACGGGTCCGATAAAAAGTGGAAGGGTTCCAATCATTTTTGTAAAGAAACAGTGAACTTTTATCAGTTCCGCTACGGGACCATAGGCGCCTATGGTGCCTGTGGTGTCTGTGGTGTAAACGCGCCTTAAATCGAGTAAAGCACCTACCGGGATAAGGGTCATTAAAAGGAGATAGGATGTACGAGACGATAGGATTATCTCGAGGGTAATTTATGATGTCAATTGCAATGCTTTTAGCAGCAGCGATCTCTCCTCTCATGCTTCCCGTATCGTCAATGACAAACATCAACGATACATCGCCTTGAATCGCCATGAAACTATCGAACGTAGTGCTGCCCACTCGCTGGCGAAGTCCATTCAGAAAGTTGCTCCCGCCTCGCTGTGAACTTCTCTTTCCTCGGCGCTTAGCCTCTGGTTTCGTGCTCAGTATATACATTATCTGTCCAAGGACCTACAGCAGGGAAACAAATCGTCACAGGAAAGTCGTTTGTCGGGCAGTTGGCCACCAATAGACAATTTTGATCGTGGCGTCAAAAGAAAATACTATTTTATCTTTTTAAAAATTTTCCAAAAAATATTTAAGAGGTTTTAGCCACGCAACAATGGGCAAAATGTAAAAGAATGTGTAAACCAAATTTCAGGCTAGTAAGTCTATTTAGCAGGAATACGAAAGAAAAATAAACCTGACGCCATTTATGAAAGTGGTCAGTTTGTTATTGAAGTTGATGAGGTACCATGGGGTTCGCACATGCGTACATTAATGTGCAAAAAAAAGTCTTTATTCTGGAGTGCTACCATTCTCGTCTCCAGATCCCTCCGTTTCTCTTGTGCTAAATCCATTGACACTTAAATAAAGTTCTTATTAACACGCTTGCTTAGCCCTCACTCGTTCCTGCCATGTGGGCAGGAAGTAAAATAGAAAGCGTACTGCTTGTCATTTTAATTCGTTCTGCGCATACATTTTTCTTATCAGCCAACGAAAAAAACTTTTAGGTTCCATGTGATGACGTCACGTGAAAAGAACAAGAATAAGAACCCTCCGTTTCGCCGACCACTTGACCAAAAGAAATGGAGGGATCTGGAGAGGGACAAAAACGGACCCAACTTTCTTTTACGCGTTTTGCGCGTGTATTTTGACACGCGGCGTTATTTCGCGTCACGCACAGCGGATTCAGCGAAAAGTCATCTTTTACCGCGATCATTCTGGACCAACATGACAATTTGTCCAAATTGGGTAAAAATCTAGAATTATCTTAGACCAGTGAAATTGCAAAGCGAATGAATACACATCGAATCGGAGTGTCTCAGTGACAAATGAGGTGGATTAACTGCAAGGTAAGCGTCTGTCATTTGACAAAATGCTATTGGGTTAAATTACGTCGATTTCCGGTCATTGATCCTTCTTCAGTTTTTTGGCAAAGAAAGTTCCGGCAAAAAATAGCCAAATAAAAGTTAATGCAACTGCGAATCCCTGTTATAATACGGGGGAAATAATGTCCCCAAACGAATGATGGCGGAAAGACCGCTAATAGAATGCAGCCACGTTTTTTAATCACAGCCAAAATCAGCCAAAATTTTTCAAGTTCAAGAAGGAACGATTGCCCGCCAATGATGGCTTAGGGTCATTTCGCAGGTAAGAAGACTCTCCACCAACCAATTCGCCCTTTTATGTTATCAGACTGTCAGAAGGAATAGTTGACGAAAGTTTCTGTAGGCGATATGACTTATATCAATGCAAAAGAGGAAAACGGCTTACCTGTCGAGCATATTTGTAACTCTTGCTTTTCATTGCTTTCTCGACGAGGCTTTCCAGATTCGGAAGGGAGCGAGCAGTGTAAGGAATTTGCGAAGCTTTTGCGTTTGCAACGGAACGTTCGATATCGTTGAGTACCTCCAAGAATTTGTTAGACGGAGACAAACGTGGTCGATAAACTTTCCGTTTCTTTTGATAGGTAAGCACTGTTTGTGTTACGGGCCGTCTCGTTCTAGTTGACTTTGGAGGTCCTGGCTCGCCTGTTGCCGCAGGGAAAATCGCGAGCCTTGTCGAAGTAGATGAGTCCTTTTCAAACGAAGTAATAACAGTCTGTTTGACCTTCTTTGTCGTCTTCTTGGGCGTGACAATTTCCACGGTTCGCTCAGAGCCTCGCGAAAACTGCATCAGAGATTCACGAGTGAATTGAAGCGAAGAGAAGAAATTACCGCATGCTTGATGAAGACAGAGAAAAGAAATCAGCGCTATTGTAGCGACGGGGAACACATGAGCTTGCGTCGCCATTCTTCTCGGAACTGGTTTACGATGACTTCATCCTTTATCAGTGTTCAGCAGAAGTTCCGGAATAATAACTCTATCAAATTTCACTCAACCATGGCTGGCTATATAAAAATAGGTCTGCAATGCGTACTTGGGATCTTCTGCTTAGTTTAACTCCATTCAGCCCACCATGCGTCCATGCGTGATTGGTTGAAAATTTGCCATAACAATGCAGCAGTGAAATGGGTTCCTTCAGTATGCTTCAAATTTCAGGACCTGTTTAGAATTTTACATCAATGACTTGCCGCTAATCTTTCTCTTATTGCCATTTGCACAGTTTAGACAAGTGTTGGTGCACACTACAGCATCTCTATCAGCTATTTACTAGTAACAGAAGCACTAGAATGGCTAAAAAAGAAGCATGGCACTGTCATTTATTCATATGATCTTATAAATGATCAAGAGAATGCTGAAATTCAACTAGAATCCTAAGATGAATAATCATTAGATAACGTGTTCAATGAACAAGTACCCTCAGAGCTTGGTGCAAATTCCCAAACTACTGGAAATCACAGTCCATCAGCAATAACAATGTATAAACAGCCAAGAGGAATATCTGATGACCAATTACGTCAATCAGTTAGATCATTAAATAATTAAAAATGCAATGCAAAGCTTTCAACAGGGTGCTTTCATGGACTAGAAATAAATGAAAACCTCAACAGCCTGAAGTCACAAAATGTTGAACCAGTTTATTTGTTTATCACTGGAGGTGATAGTGCTGGGAAAAGCCATTTGATTAAAACAATTTATCACACTGTAGTAAAAATTTATAGACATGCTCCAATGAATCCTGAGAATCCAATAGTGTTACTAGCAGCATCTACTGGAGTAGCAGTAATAAACATTGATGGTACACACGGCATTCGCAATACCTAAAAATACAGGTGATGATGTGGGGGAAAATCCAGGTCCTACAATATTTGATATCATTGATCCAGCAGCCAGTGTCCACTGACTCTAGTCAAGGAAATGAAGCAATCTTTGGTGTGAATGCTGGTAAGCAATGTGTAGCAATGTCACTTACTGCTATTATATAACATCAAATTGTGGACTAATTCTACTTTGAACAATATTTTGGTTATTGGAAATAATATATACAGTGCTAAAAGATGTTTTGTGCAAACAAATGACTATTTGCTGTTAACTGATGTTCCAGACATGGTTTCAATATTTATTAAAGTGTATTCATTAGTGAGTCATTTCCTGGAAGTTTGTTCATGACATCAAACATTGATCAATATATGTCTCTTAGAAATTCACTTCTAGAAGTATTTTCAAACTCTTAACGGAATTACAATAATTGTTGTTTGTTAACTACTGGCATTAATACACTATATTGTAATGAATACACTTAAACAAATATTGAAACCATGTCTAGAACACCAGTTAACAGCAAATAGTTCGCTCAGAACATCTTACAGAACTGTATAGATTATTTCCAACAACCAAAATATTGTTCAAAGTAGAGTTATCAAAGTAGAATTGTTCAAAGTAGAATTATCTTGTATTTGATGGTATATACATGTAATAGCAGTAAGTGACATTGTTACACATTGCTTACCAGCATTCACACCAAAGATTGCTCCATTTCCTTGACTAGAGTCAGCGGACACAAAGGTTGTTGGATCAATGATATCAAATATTGTAGAACCTGGATTTTCCTCCACATCATTTGCTTGCCTTATAAGCAATGGGATGTGAACATTGTAGCACATCATTTGTGTAAACCAAAACATCACCTCATCACACACGACTTGTAATGTCCAACAACTTGTTTTAATGTTGGCAAGTAAAACAGTCATTTAAGCGAAACATCATAAGCATCCTATTCCAAAATGGCCCTCGCACACGTGAAAATGCATACTTGACTTTCACAAAATTGTTGTGACAGCCGATCCTTGACCGGTACTGTTCGATTGTTGTTCCTATGCTGGCGGCTAGTAGCAGACAACAGTAAGAGTACGAAATATACTATTCTTTGAGAGTGCAAAACTCTTATTCAATGCAATTATTTTTTAGAGTACAATAACTCTTTCACTTTGGGGTGTAACCCACACCGACATTTCAAGCCGAAAAATACTGGTTTGTGATAGCTTGTGAGATACTTGTGAGGTATGTGGTGCAACGCACACCGGATTTCAAGCCAATGAAAGAGTCTTAGCTTCAGTGCAATCCGCACTAAACACAAGCCGAGTCTAGATATGTTGGCTTGCGTGAGTCAACAACTCCCGTATCGATATCGCCGAGGAAACTCCACTCAGCGACGTCACCTGGATGAAATAACAAAGAACAAACCATAGGGAGCCCAAGCTCGCGTCACTACAGACAGCCGTTGAGAATTTAAACGCATTATAAGACTTTGTATGGGAAATAAAATACAGTCGATTGTGAAGCCTAAAAAATTTATCTGTTCCCCAGAGGAATCTTGCTGGCTGGCAAAAATACAGGTGTTTCGATGAGCCGGCTGGGAGATTTTGTTATTGATAGAGGTTTTGCCTGGGAATTACTGACTTTTTCTAGCATTTCAACCCGAGCTGGCTGTAGAAACTCTGAAGACTGAGGACGACCAAAAAAAAAATTAAAAATTAAAAATAAAAAGAAAAAAGAACCCCTTCCCTCTCCCAGAGAATAGTCAAAACATACGACGGCCGGTCAGAGTGATTACGCTTGCGGAAAAAACCTGTTTTGTCCCGGTTTTGTCGATTTTGTTCGGTCGTTTTGGATCGAGGGATTTGAAAGCGCGCGGAATTCCTGACGGGGAAATAAATTTGATCAGCTGGCTGGGAAACCAACCAATTTTATCTAGCTGGCTGGGAAATTTCTTGTGTGTCTTGCTGGGAAAAAGGAACAGATAATGTTTTCCCAGCAACACTGAAAACACCTGAGACATTTATTTTCATTAACTGGGGTATAATAATACATTTTACAACAAATTGGTCGTTGGGTGCCCTGAAGGAATGGTAAATTATGTAACAGTCATGGAAACGTTCTAAGAAAATTGTGTGTTTTCGGAAAAAATATGGGTTGACTTGTTCGGAGAAAATTCTCTTCGATAATGGCAACCAATCGATGTTCAAAGGGCTCCCTCAGATCTGAAATTAATGTGAAAGGCACAAGCGGCATTTCACACCCCTGGAAAGAGGCTTGACCAATCAGAACTTACAAAAAAAGCTCAGATAAACCCGTAAGTATACGATTTCGAAGCACGTAAACGTGCAGTCGGTGCTACGCGAGCGAAAACTCAGGGCTTCGGATGAGAGAAGGGTTCATTTCAATCCGTGAAATCATATAAGTTGGAGCCTCGTTTTCAAAGCGAGGCAAAAGCCACTTCAATGATAGAATTTAACGGTAACTGGATTCCACCCCTCTCGGCGTTAGGCTTTTACGGATCGTGCAAGAAAAAGTGGTTTTCCAAATTATGCTCGTTTTTCCAAATTATGCCAATTTTTCTTAAAATTATTCCTTTTGCAAAGTGAGCGAAACAAGTTCAAAGAATGTAACACGATCGTGTAGCAACACTTTTTTGGTGTCACAAGCTCCTCCGCTATTGTATTTTGATTTCTTTGCCTTCTAAGGACGGTGCCTACTAATTCAGGTATTTTTGTGCGGTGTATGAACATACAGGAAAAGCAGATCTTAACAAGCGTTATCAGAAATACAAAAAGAAAATTGTGGGAAACGCATTTTTCAAAGATAATTAATCAACAATATTTGTAAAAAGCTATGGCGTTCTTTTCCAAATTGGCGTTCTTTTCCAAATTGACGCCTAATTATCTCTGAAAAATACATGTTTAGAGCGGTTTTCAAATGAGTGTCGTAAAACCAAAACCAAAGTAATTACTTTGGCCAATCAAAAAGGAAGGAGACAATCCAGTAAACCAAACAAAACTCGAAGTAATTACACGTAGCCGACACAAAGCGCGGGAAAAAGTGCACGCGCGAGCCACGATTGGTTTTGGTTTCACTTCTGATTGGTTGAAAACCTGGCGCGAAAACTTTGAACCAATCACTAAGTGAAGTAATCATAAACCAAAGTAAGCCACTAATTACTTTCGACACTCAATTAAAAACCACTCTACTCCCGACTTTAATTTCCTTTTGGATACCAAGAACACAAGCTAAATTCAGCTTTCTCCACATAAATTTAAACCTGTATTACTGAGCACAACCCATAGTATCTCGAGATGCGCAGAACGTATGCGCAATAACGATAGTAGGCACCGTCCTTAAATTAAGGGGGGTCCTTCTTAACTGTAGACCCTGTTGCTTTGTAAACTTCCATCGGCCATTTCTCAGGTTCTAGAACGGAAATAGACAACCGGCTTGGCGTTGTGGTTAACAGGCCTTATTCACGATAGCTGCCATGTTGGTTTTCAAATTGTCATGCATATTAGCCATGTGTTATGTTGGGGGGCAAACATTGGAAAAAAAGGTAAATTGCGGAAAATCGGCTCGTCGAGATATTGAAATAACATTGCAAAATGTCCATTTTAGTATTTAGAATTAAGTAACTTTTATAATAATTTTATATCTTTTGATTGCCTTTGACATTTTGACTTTCTACTTCGTTATCTGCTCATTTTTCACTAAAAAAAAGAACGCCGAAGTAACTTGTGTAATGATTGTATTTTACCGCTTAGGTGATAAACATTCAATGAACGTGAAACAAATCATCTGTGTGGCTAACATATTCGTTTTTACCTCTCGAACTTGTGTTGTTTGCCCCCTCAGAAGTGTGTAGCTAGTTTGCATGATAATAACAAATCCAATATGGCGGCCATTGTGAATAAGGTCTATTCTTGGATTTCACATGACGTCATGGCCGCGATGTTGGTGTCCCCAAACAATGAAATGGCGGTCATCTTGGTGCCCCGATCCAATCCTCCGGGAATTGAAAACTAATATTATGCTAACGTCGTCTTTTATTTTCGTTGAAAAACATGGCTGTTGATCACGTGAGTGAAACCCAAGAATTGGTGAACACTCTCAGTTAATGGACGTTGACCATATTTGGCGAAGTCACGTGACCACAGAAAAAAAAAACCGAAAACGCTGACGTAGAACTTCATAAGCGCAAATACTGCGTATGGGTTTGTTAAAATTTTAAATTTTATCGAGGATATGAATTTTTTAAGGGTTGTGATCACAGATTTCTGGCAATTGTGCTCGATCCACTTTAGAAAAGAATAATCCGATACGTAGGATGATGTATGTGGGTGATTTTTTTCTTTTCCATTGTCTGAAAATAATGACGTTGCGATCATTGTTCTCTGAACATATATACACCTTATTCCAAAATAGCCGTCATTTAAATATTCCTTTGTTTTTATTCAAATTAGCCCTTGATGCCTCGTTCTTATTAAAGCTTAAAATTCAAAAGAATATTTTCTCTTGAACAAGGCAACAAGGGCCAATTTGTATCCACATAAATCAGCAGCCATTTTGGAATAAGGTGTATATAGTACGCTTTTTTCGTTTAAAACCCGCGCTTTTACTCGGATGAGGGTTGGCACTAGCTACGCATGCGCCATCTTCTTAAAATCTTTTTTGCACTTGACGAACCAGTGAGGCCGCTAACTGCTGCTCCAGCTCAGGGCGCATTTTCTTTGAAACAGTTATTCACGTGATAAAATATGGTAGTTACAACTACCGGTAATTTGAATTCAAATACTAAATCGGTAACGGAAAAATAACGGATCGAAACAAATTTAAAAGAGACTGTAAATAATAAACAGCAATCTAATATCTCTCTTCGCGCATATTTAGACAGTTGGGGTAAATTGTCCTCCTTTTGAAATTGAAAAAGCTTCCTTCGTCTTATGGCAGAGCCTCAATAAGTAAGGCCGGGGGAGCTTTTTTTAAAAAATGAAATGAATGAAAAGAAGAGATGTGTTTTTTTTTTTCCGATGATAACTCGGGGATATTGGAAAAACCTCCGAGTGCTCCTTTGTAGCCGAGTCGAACCCACGACCTTCCGATTGCGGTTTGGATGCTCTGCCTCTAAACTATGGGAGACTCGAAGGAGCTTCTAGGCTCAGATAACGCGGGTTGTCCTGCTACGAAGCTAGGAATGTAATTGTCGGAATGGTGCATTCTCCACAGCTATTGTAATGAAAGAAAAGGAGATTGTTTACCCTGGAGAATGTCATGAAGGGATGTATTTTTTTTCCAGATGGTGCTTAAGGATGCCTAAGATGAAATCATTTATGCAGATTTCGATGTTCTCAGACCATGCAGGCAGTGCATATGTAGTGCCAGGGCATAATCGGTGATAACAAATGCACTTCCAAATTTCAGCTTCACCACGCAACAGACGCAGGAGAGATATATCATTAGGTTTATTTTTGGCTGGCCGCACACCGTCGTAAAATTACAAGCGTGTCGGAATATTAGATAAAAGCCGCAACTAGTCGTAGAGGATCGTGGATTCGCCAATTATCCCCGAGCTATCATCTGTAATGTTTACTGACCAGCGGTTTCAGATAGGGCTATGTTTCAGTATCCGGTAGTTTTACATAACACACGTAAGAACGGAGTGTGTAGTTTTTGTGATTAAAGATATCGTTGTTTTGTTGGACTTTACTTGTCATTCTTCGACGTGTGGACGTCATACCGTCTATGAACAAGAGCCCATGAGTAGGAGTTTGGTTCTACCATACACGCCCCATTAGTCAACCTTTGCGCACATCTCTCCTCTCCCCGCCCCCCTCCCCTCTCTCGCTTTGTCGACCCTCAACCCAGCCCAGGCCTAGCCGCGCGAATCCAAGATGGCGACCTCACTACGAATTCCGGTTTTTTCGACCATCCAACGGCCTGCGTGCAGGCTATCCCTTTCTACGATTTGTATATTTTAGCTCTGTAATTGAGCAATTTTTTTTGCAATGAGTTTTAATAAACGGTCTATTATTATGAGTTGCTGTATTGTAAGTGATGGTCCCCTGCTGAAGGATTAGTTCTAAAAATAGAAAAACTACGCGCAAGGTTGACTCAGGGATATCTAGGTGATCTGGTGACGTAATTTGGAGGACTGGGAAGAAATATTCTAACGTCGTATCCCACAACCGCGCGTGGCTTTAGGTGTTGTTTCCAAACTCCCTGCAGTATTTCTATCTCCAAAACTCAACAGATCATTCCGTGTCTACCACATTTCCTGTTACTTGAATGAACATTCAAGTAGACCCGACGAGCTCTAACCTCGCCTCTGCCATGTCCTCTTGACGTTTGGCTAGGCACTCATTAATTCCCAGAGCTACTCATTTTCAGTTGGAATCGCATGAAATTCACCGATACATATAGATGTCTCAACATGGCGCCCAAAAGGTGAACTTGAATGGCGCCGACCGACACCCGCGTGAATGCAATAGATCCCCTGATTCTGAATAAATTGTATGATAATTTACCCGTGTGCGAAAGAGCGTATGGGCGAGTCATTCTACGGTAATGAGCCATCGAATGCACTTGTCATCAATTTTCAGTCAGGAAGCTTTATGTTTTGGGTGGATATACAATACGATACTAACTATATTTAGGTCCAAAACACTTATCCCTGCTGATAAATGTCATTAGTCTGTGCCAATTTTAGCAACATAGCGCATTACTACATTCCATACAAACGGCAGATGTTCAAGAAGGCTGGAAAATTGTAGCAATATGGCGACAATGGAATGCCTCTGAAAGTAGTCTGGAACTCTTATGAATCAATTTTAACGTTAAAGCAGAAAACCTACAGCAGAATAAGAGAGTTTTTCCGAGCCACTTCAGCAGAGTTTTTATCTGCCACAGACAGTTTGTATATGATTTGCGGTTTTCCTGCAATCTTAAACTTCTGACCACGAAAAAGGTTAATTGGCGAAGAATGAAAACCAGGGATGAATTTTTGTAGGTAAAGGACACCGAATTTCCGCTCCAAACTTACACAAAATACTTTGTTTACAGTTTGGTTAAGCACGTCGCGTTGCGTCTCGGTAAAGTAAACTGACGCGTCAAAAATTCACTTACAAAGCAAGTATGTCATGGCCACTCATGCCTAAGTTGAACGCGTATACCATTAATATGGCCTAAGTTGGGCTTCATTTGATTAACAAGCTTTTTTCCTAGCTTTAAAACGGGCTGGGAATGTAAAAGCGGGGGTTTAAGCTACAACAACGGATTTCGCCAACATCCTGAAACAGGTTCAAGTTGAACAATGCCAGTGGGAGAAGCGCATGTGTTGTACGGAGATAAAGAAATCCTCCGGGTTATACAATTCCACGTTCAAGTTCAAGTTTGTTTCAATTTAAAAAAAATACATGTAATTCACATTTTTGAAATATACAGTTGACGTGTGAAACGAAAGCTAAATCAGGTGTGCAGTGCAACAGAGTAATAAATACAATAATGTTCTTTTTCGGAAACGTTCAAGACAGGCTTTGTTCATCGTCCAATATACAGGATAAGTTGGATTGTTTGCCCAGCAAAAAAAGGGCGGTGTGAAGCAGCTAAGCCTAAAACCTGGAAATATTGAGAGATGAAAATGTCTAGTGGCGCTTTGCCAAAAAAAAAAAAAAAAAAAACCAAGGCATTGCTAGAATACTATAGGTCTTCCCTAAAATATGTTAAGATGTGAGGACAGGCGGCCAACTTTTGAAAAAAAAATTATATCATTAACAGCAATGACAGCGGCAAGTGCGTAAGCTTGCCTCCAACAGGCCACGCCCTTGACATGTGCCATTTGTTGAGAATTAGAAGGCGATCTTACTAGAAAGGGCCGGTTAAAATATGTGGCAATGCAAACGCAACAATCACAAAATTGTTTTCATCAGGCAACTGCAAACTTCTTCAATACTTAGTTGTTCAATATTTGTTACCTCTGTCTCGTCGGAAAAACACGTGCTTCATAGCGAGGTCTGGCAACTGCAACTGCGTTCACAAACTCTTGTGAACATTGCATAATCTGCGCGCATTCCAAAGACATCGGCTTTCTCCTGAAAAAGTGACAACATTTTTCAGAAAACCGAGAAGTTTGACCCCAAGCCTCGATAGAAACGGGCGTCTTATGTGTAAATTTAAATTTAAAGAAAGGAAATCTTTGCTAAGGGATGATGAGATACATCATTAGTGATACCCAACTTGACCAATTGTTTGTAATGAGAAACAGTTGGTAAGGTTTCCAGTAAATGAAATTGCGACAAAGCTGTATTTGTAAATAGCTTTTGTAGAAGAGAGGAAGTAGCGAAAGCGAATCAGTCAATTTCTTTCAACTGTAGCATAATTTCGAGCGATTCCAATGTTCACATCTGTTTTCTCCTCCGACTTCTCTTGAATATACCCACACACATTTGATGTTCAATACGTTATTAAAAGTACGATAAAGGTGGAAGTTTAGTCCTACATCGTTGCATTTTTCAGAGTTGAAAATTAAATTTCCATAAATGATTTTTCCTACTTCACTTTTATGATCCCTGACGATGGCTTGGCTCAATAATCATCTCGTCCAGCTGCGCTCCAACTTTTCAATCGTATGGTCCAATCTTGCAGGAAGATGCTAAGGTTAAAATAAAAACAAAGTGAAGCGGATTTCAATATCCTTATAAAAACATATTTAAATGCTGCCTTGTTACTATAATCGTCCAATGTTAGATGTGCTATGCATGAAAAATACTTCATCACGATTTTGTTTGTGATTTTGAGTAAGTTCATGCTAGTTCAAAATGGACCGAATGACTCAACCTCAATTCATGACCCAAATGCGTATTCTTTTTCTACTTGAACGTCCCCATTTCACGGAGATTGATGATAAGTAGTCATTTTTCGTTCTTTTAAATACCTTACAATGACCGCATCTGCTATTTTCTATTTCAGGATGTTTCAAATGCGAATTTCAGTTGACAGTCCCCAATGTAGCGCTCCAGCGCTGGAACCACTCCGTGGCACCCAACGATAGCCTCCGGTGAAAAGTGTGTTCGGGAGTATCAAACTGTTGTAAGAATTTTGGTTCTATGTTGCCAAAAAGCTATAGATTTCTTTACTAAAACATTGCCTAAAAGATTCGCAACCAGGGAAAAGTAGTCCCTCATGCTTTCGAAAGGGATATTTTTGCAACTTTTGGCACTTAAAAAGTTCACCTTGCAGTTTCGAATGTGCAAATGGTTTGCTGGGAAGTTCTTAGAAGGTAAAGTTCGGCTAGCTATTTCTGAAATAAAGATATCATTCCCTAAAATTTTCGGACAGTTCAATTTTCAGCTAAGTTATCCGAACAGATCAAATTCTTCTAGGTGATAAAAACATCTCTTTAGACAGTCTTTAAGCATTACAAAGAGCCTAGAAACCTCTCTCGAGGCTTTTCGCTTAATTTGCTTGTTGTGTGCCCTTGACGACTAGGTACTTAAATAAGCTTCCTTTCCTTTCTTTTCCTCAGAGGGATTAGCGGCCGTTGTCTAACTGGACAGCTTGCTTGCGTTGAATTGAAACATTCAAAGGAACCGGTGACAACCAAAAACACAGGAGACCACAACAGATCAAAAATCGGGAGAACAAGAAGCTATCAGTAAGTGGCAATTGGTTTCTATAATTATACAGTCGAGAATTTTCTCCATTTTGTTATATAAAAAGCAATTTAAGTGCACGGTCGGTTAATTCTTTTCAAGTAAGGGTAACCTGCTACAAACATAAAAGAGGAAGTTAGAAGTCATCGGAACATCAAATTAAGAAAAAACACTCAAACGCATGGAGCGAAATACGTCCGGGTTACTGACTTCAATACAATCACATTGATAGCAATTTTTAATGGCAAAACGAATCGAAAACAAAACTCCTTAAATATGTGAAATTATCCAGAGCTTTCACCGGCAGATACAGTTCAATTCTTCCATGTCAGCGCAAGCTCGACAACCTTGCATTTCCAAGCTCCTTGTTATTCTCCCTGTTGTTCTGTGCAGAATGCTACCCCTGAAACAAAGTTTGCTCGCAATAAATATGATTGTTCCTAACATCATTGTTGTTGTAAATGGTTTGAACCCAGGAGTCATATCATAAAGTAAAGTACGATCGTCCGGGTGATCGTACTTTACCCCCGGACGATCGTACTTTACTTTATGATCATTGTTGTTGTTGTTGTTGCTGCTGAGTTCTCGAAGGAGTCATTTAGTAAATCCCATGGCGGGGTGTTGACTAATCCTAAGCATCTCGAGCTGTCAAGGGTATTCCCATTGATTTTGACATCACAAGCTCATGATTTATAACCTGTATAGTAAATGCTTTTGAGGTCTCCCAATTAAAGACCTAATTACTAACAGCGAGTGGCCCTAGAAATGTTGAAATTTCTAAGCTTAAAGTGACTACAAACGAGGAGAAGCGGTATTTTAAGAAATATATGAGTTGCTTTTTTTAATCAAAATGTGATGATATTTCTACTGAAAAGTATTTGAAGATATCTATTTCAGAAAATTTGCTCCGTAGTACAGTCCTTAGACAAGCAGAAAAGAAAGAGAACTCACGTCTTCCAATCCAAAAATTCCATTAAACTGATTTAAGCCGTACATATTTCCACAGACAAATGCATGCAATTTAAAATAGAAAGCCGAGAAATTCACAATTGCTTAGCTAGGCGCTTTCCTTTTGTGAGAACTGCCAGGCCAGACCCGTCAGTTTGCAAAAAAAAAAAAAAAAAAAAAAAAAAAAGGAACAATTTGAAGGAAAACTTGTATGATAATCCGCCTCGCATTATTCTAGAGGAGGCCTGTGTACCGTCCTCGAAGTGTGTTAATTTGAAGGAGATAAATAGTCTTTCCAAATGCCCAGTCTGGCCGGTCAGTTCTGAGAAATGGAAAGCACTCTAGATTCATTCAATTGTTTATTCTCCACTGAGTAAAGATCATATCATCATCATCATATATCTTTATTTACCCTCGGATTTTTAGAGTAGCTTGGTGTAGCTAATATCTCCGAGCATTTACCATCCCAACCATGATACATCACAGAAGACAGACCGCAACACCGGGAACTACATGCCCTATCACTCGAAGCTGTTGTCATATGTCCGTGAAGCTTTGCTTGTGTTGAATAATTGACTGCGATCTGGGAAGACCTTAGTCTCAACTGGAAGGTTAAGAAGCTGACGATTTGAAGAAAACTATTGTAGGTTTAGCTATCCAAGTATCGATCGAGAGCGAAAACACTGACTCATAGCGTTTGATCTGATGCAAAAAATCCGTACTATGATTTGGCATTGTTCGAATGTTAAGCGTGCTGTTTGCGAAAACAGTTGAGATGGGTATAGGTGAGGCGTCGAATCGAAAAGAGGGGATGAATTTACCGTGACGAAAATTTTTAACCGAATGTTTTCAGCGCAGGTTATGACAAACCGATTTTCTAACGTCTATAACTTTAATAATTTAACTTAACGAAATACTTCCTGATAGGGAAATCTGAAATCAGCCTCTTAAGGTTTCAATCTTTGGACGTTATCCGGCTACGTAGGAACACAGTATGGTTTCAGGTAGCACCATTGACAACAGAATCACAACTTTAATTTGTGGCCTGATCTATTTAGATTATGAGCTTTCATCAAAGTCAAATTCATTAAAGCGGCGTGGCTTTGTTTGTCGTGTAGACAACTTAAGTTCCTGTACATGAACTTTCTTTAGCATGGAGCGAGTTTTATCGCAATATACACTGAGAAGCAATGCGGATTAACAATGCTGTACGTGTTTATCCTCATCACTTAATTGAAATTCTTTATTCCCCTATGGTCGAGAGCATCTGATATTAATAGCAAAAAGGTAGCCTCTGTTAACAGCCTAAACCACTAAAAATAGCAAGGACGCGCAGCGTGTTATCAAGTCTGTCAAGTATTTTGTGAATGTTGTAGGATTTTCACATGCGATATTCTTTCTTTTGCTACCCTAATCATACTTTCTTACTTTAACTTATTCACTTGGATCAGACACCCAGAAATAAAACTTGAATTTAGCCTGAAAATGTGGTCAGTCTTGCTGGAGCACAGGAGAACATATCAGAGTGCACCGCTCTAGTTTTGGGTGTATCCAGAGATGGGAATTCTCCGAATATCTTCCTCTCGTTGCGTTGTTTCCCATTACGAGAAAAATGTTCTTTACAAAACCGTAACTCCATTGATTCTCTTTATTCCAAACCAAGTCAGAAATAAACAAAATAGTTTCCTTGATTAAGCTTTGTTAGATCATTAGTAGAACTTCATAGCACCTTGCCACCGCCAGAGTAGTCTTGTCTTGCATCATGGCATAGAAATCTTTGCTTTTCGTGATAGAGTCGCAAGTTGGGTGCTGACTATTTGGCCATGAAATTCATTGGCATATGGTCTTCAAGATATGCATAAATTTAGTTGCTACTTCGAAAGATAAAGTTAAGATTTCCAGTCCATTCCATGGAAGACTCGACTGAGTCGGAATTTGAATTGCATGGCATCGGACGTTGCTGGAACTTTCACAGTGTGGCGATAAAAAAAAGACTACATAATTGAACCATACTGACACTTGCCAGAATTTAAGGTTGGAAGTTTGTGGAGATATGAAGAGCGAGTCGTACTGTTACAAACACGACATTACGCAACCCGGCGAGCAAGAAGGAGGAAACCTGATTGAGTTAAGTAATTCTCAGTAAAGTTAGTTTCCTAAATGTGCTCATTTGTCTAGGTCATAAGCATCCAAATCATACTCAAGATTCCTTAAAAATTATCTTTTAATAAACATACTTCCATGTTCTTCATTTGTTAATTGTGTTTCTTCACCTCACTGATGCGAGAAGAATCTATTGACAATTGTTGAAAGCGGTGTCGTTAGATACGTCATGAACTTGGCTTCAAACCGAGCAGTGCAGTTTTGATGCCTTAAATTTCTTCTTTTCTTATGCTAAAGCGGTACTCAGTCATGATTGCAAAGTTTGTAATTAAGTCGGATGCTTTGCACGATCCGGATCGATTTTTTTGGGATAAGCATCAGTTGTTGTTGCTTGTTTGCTTTTTCTTTTAGCGGACCTACTGCCAGATCACGGCAGTTGGCAAGTTGTAAATGTAATCTTTCCATACAGTACTACGGAGCAACCATCTTCGACTACCTGGTTTTCATATCTTTGCTTTACTCAGGCGTTAGGGGAAACCAAGACTAGCAAGGCTACTGTTCGCGGAGAGATTCTCTTTCTACTAATTCGAGACGAAATCTTCTCACGGTTTGCTGATCAGTGCATATCATCATCTTTAGTTGTGCAGTGAATTGTTTGCGTTTAGTTCAGTTTCACCGAATTCAATTCACCATGAGAAATATAAACTTTATATGCTTCCATACACAACATCTAATAATTCAGTCCCATTTATCACGAGAACAAACTGACTGGCCAGACATTTTTGAATGAAGGACAAGAAGTCTTGCCTACCTCCTTCCTTCAGGTACACATAGGTCCGTCTGTCAAAACTCGTTTAGTCTGGCTCTCTTTGCTATACCCTCCTGCTTGCAGAGTGCTTCGATGTTTCCTAAATATTCAGGAAAGTACTTTTCCTCTTTAGAGAGTATCTTGATAGATGCTGGGCTAACATATCTCGAGTGTTATTTTTTTTCCTTTTGATTAAAGCGGTCGCCGATTACTTCAATTCTATTTAGTTCTTCGAAGGACGCATTCCAGAATGACGAAGTAAAGCCATGTTATTTAAGCCATTTCGATCTGGAAAATAACGGAATTTCGTCACCGAAGTTTCGAAAGAGAGGCATTTCCTTTCACGGTTATTTTTCCGTGAAAGACTGAAGGTTATCAAGATTGCATGAAACCAGAGATTACACATAAGAGGATTTTCAACTAGAAAAATTCGTGAAATGTCAGGCGGAGTCACTATACAAGAGTTAAAAAAATGGCTCATCTGCCACTAGGAACAGTAAAAGGTTTGTTACTCCGGTTTGAAAGTCAATGAATGCAACTTGAAAAGGTAAGATTAAACAAGGGTGTTGAATTGTAACTCCCCATTTGTTGCAGTATTGATTAACACTTCAGAATGGAATGAAGCAATGTTTGATCATCACCCTGGCCGCAATGTGATGCTCAACTTGCATTCAGTATAAGGAAGTTCAATTTTTGCCTCCACTTCTTCTTTTTGTGAACCTTTCATTAGAAGCATTTCCAGTTAGGCAATCACTGTACATCAGCTCAGTCCCAGTTAAAGTTTTTCTAAGACCGTAGAACAAAGTTGAAAATTCGAGAATGTTGTGGACGGTTTTTTGTTTAAGATCTTCACCGCAATATGACAATTATTTTAAAAAATACAACCACACGGTTGTATTTTTTAAATTATTAGTAACACTTGTGCTATCCAGACCAATATGAGAATTCAAATTAAGAAAAGCCAGGAGAAAACGGACACTGCTTTAAACAATGAGTTATGAGGAAATCGTTCTTGGATGTACTTTTCCCTTTTTCAGGCCGGATATAATAACCAGACACAGACTCTTTGATAACGGTGGATGCCCGAGACATAGTATGATGAACTTCTCTACCTACAATAGCTATAACCTGCCAATGGAGCACGTTCTTCAGTCAAGAAATATGGTCAGCTTTTTGTCCTGATGTACTTGCCCGGCGTTGCAATCTTCCTCTCAAATAAATTTAATGTTAAAACTACCAACTGGATCTAAGATTTTAAGCTACATGTACACACTTGTTCTCAAACTTTTCCGGCCTCAATCCAATAAAGAACTTTCTAAAAAATAAATTGTAGTAATAATTGTTGTTGTTGCATTAAAGATTGAAAGATAAGAAATGTAAATCTTGTATCTTGACTCAACGTTCCGGGCAAAACATGAATATACCATAAAGCCAAATATATTATGTAATTTTGCTTTGTTAGCAACGTTTTGAGGTTTGTTTGCTGTTTTGTTTTCGTGATAAACCGAAGATAGCGATGGCAATCTGAGGACGCAGCCAACAGCAACAAAAGCTCCATTAATTTTCTAATCTCGATTTTAACAGCAACGAGCTCCTTCGCCAAAATTTTGCATAATCTCTTCTCTTTGGCCAAACACTTTCAGTGCATTGTTGTCCAAAGGTCACTTCTCGAGCTCATCATCGACCCGGATCAGTAACTGAGATGCGCAGTGTCGTCTACGCATCCGACGTCATCAAAGGAGTTTTTTGCATAGGACAACTATGCAAAATTCAAGCACTTTCTAAAAAGATAGGAGTCTCATAACACTGATTTCGACGGAAAGCACTTTTTAGTGGTATTATTCAATTCACTTGTGTTGACCCCTTGAGATTTCTGAAAATTGAAAAGAAAGGGGTGAATATGCACCCAGCTAAGTGCTACTAAGGCACCGGTCATTCTTCTCCACTGAAGAGTGAACTCTCCGGATACGAAAACAGGAGTTTTTTTCCCCCGTGTATCTATGAGTGTGGTTCTTGAAATTCTGGATTTTCGCTATGCAGATATGTCGAGACAAATAATGCCATGATAACAATCTTACCGGTAGTTTGTCTGGCAACACTAAAGAGAAATTACAAGAATGAAAAAAAAAAGTGACATAAAGAGAAAATTCGGTTTATCGGCCGCAAATCTGCAACCAGGTTCTTAAAGTTCTTTCACCCAAGAAATGTCCATGCGGTTCTTAATTACTGAACAACTCACTTTAGAGTCAACATAACATATCCTCCGGACGGAGATTGTGTGAATCAAGCTCGTATATGTACTATGAGCCTTCTCCTTCGATACTAGATGGCATTAAAGAATTTCGCGTTTACGGGAGTGAACTGGTTGCTGCTATCAAAAGCTCTTTAAACAAAGTTATATTTCCGACTTATTGACGAAACATACAGCTAGAGAGTCAAGGAATATTATTCCTTAGGAGTGTAGATTTAATGGGTAAAAAAAGTACATTCAAAGGTCAAATACAACATTAAAAATGAAGCATACCAGTGATACCGCAAAATTTACTCCGGTTAATTCTCAAGAATTTCCTTGAGAGACCATGACGCACCAGATGGGCAACCGTTCGTTATGTCTTAAGAATTCTTTTGTGGTCGCCCACTCGAGGAAAAAAATCCAACTTTATCGGCTTCTAAAGACTAGGTTAATCTCATTTAAGAGCTCTTGACCCGGTTTTTTCTTAATGCCCGGATATATGGGTGATGTTAATGAATTGTTTACTTAAGGAAATTATGTAAAGCCAGCTTAACCCTGAACTCTAAAAGTCATTGGCGTCGTTGAATATAATATAAACAAACTCATTATCTACAAAGTTAAATCAGAGATTGAACGTCCCTTACAGGTTTATTCAGTGATCCCTCCACCATAAAATACACTTGATATCGGCGGCGCGCTTAACCCATGCAAATTCTTCGAAGGCTTCTCCTGCAGAAGAAAACCATGATCATGACAACTTCAGTGATTGTCATTAGCATATGAAAGAAATTCTTTACTCATTAATGTGCTTTGTTGAATCTTTTTTTTGTCTGTATCACGAGAAAATAACCTAACTATCTAATTTGAACTTTGGCTTTATCTTTAATTGAGGTTTCCGCCGGTTCAGCCCAGGATTTCACTTCGAAAATGAAAATTCATGATTTTGAGCATTTTGGCCAAATTTCAGAATGAAATCTTGGAACTGCCAAAAATTACGATAATTAGCCAATCTCAATTAAACGAGTTTTAGACAACAAAAAAATGCACAGGGACAGGCTGAATAAAAGGCTTTGTAGGAGACCGAAACTTGTAAAACACGTTTTATATCAAAAATCGTGCGGCGATGAAGATGAAGATACTAATGTTTCGTAAGCTCTTTTCCTGCCTCTCTCTCAGTTTGCATTAGAAGGAATTTTCAATGAGCATTAACAGAGAGCGAAATATTTGATACCTGTAGAGAAGTTTAACATGCAATGAAACATGTAAGTGCTCCGATTTTAAACATTGTGGTAAGTAACCCGCATTCACATATAATTATCAAAAAGGAAGCATCAAATGAATGGCACAACTGATGTTCATTGTTCGTCATCTAAATGCCCACACCCTTAGCTGGTATTCATCCCAAATGACAAACTGCAGAGGAGTGAAAATGACGACTTAAAAATGAAATCCTTATGCAACCTTGCTGAGCGATTGACGATGAACAGCAAATGGCGCTAAAAACGGACAAGGATAGTTGTGCTTTCATATTAATCCTCGGAATATTTCAAAAACAAATTTAATCCTTACCACCAACAAAAGCTTTGACTCCTCCAAGGGTCGCTGTGGTTCAACTTAAGAATACGCAACTACCTCACTAACTTTCGCCAATGTAAATGATGGGCGTGGAAATCCTGTTTTTGTAGGTGAACCACAAATCTCATTATATAGTTTGCAAATAAAGAATCCTTGCGATTTGCTCGTAAGTTTGATTCCTGTGAAAACTTGTGCACAAAAATATGACTTGGTTTGCCTTGCTTTCACTTGGCTCGAGGTAGGTAACCGATTAAGACAACTATTGAGTCACTGCAGCATTCATTCACACTAAACGAGTACTTCTCAGTTTCAACGTTGTGGTATATTAGTTGGAATAAACACCCAACACAGGTCTACGAACAATTTATAGAAGTATCTACACAATTTGGCAAAGTCACTTTTTCTGTAATTCAGTTGCTGGGCATTGCTGCAGATATGATTAAAGTATTTTGGATCAATTCAGAGGTGGATGACACAAACCCGTGTTGTTAATCATCTTTGCTGAGGCCAAAGTTACACTATTATCCACGAACAATTTTAACATCAAATGATTAAATTATACTATTTTTGTTTTTTAACAACACTACAAACAGTAAAAAGCAGGATTTTACTCTGGTTTCCGTGTCTAGTATGTTACAACGCTTGCCTAACATTCGCTCTGAGTAACTATTCACAAAGATGGCATGGCCAACCCAGTGTCATTTGGTGTTTCTCTGAGGAAGCTCAACTTGTTTGTATCACTATTTTCAACGTGCTAATTAAAAATGCTTCTGAAATCTTAATGTACTATATAAAATCAGTGAATGGTTGCAAAAAGACCCTTGGCATCGATAGAGAATTTTTGTACATGAGGTTCTAGAGAGTAAATTCAATCATGCAGAATCATTGCATTTCCTGTCCTTTTCTTTTCGATACAAGTCATCGTGACTGGCAATTTTATTTTACTTATCAGTCCTAAACGGACTTCGCCAGACTTAATGGTGACTGTGGAAAACGAGTGATCTTTTTCGTTACACTTGATTCATGCAGTATCACAGGGATTTCTACGGTCAATTTCCTTTTAAATATTCATGTCGCCGATTGCCATTGATGAAAGTCGTCGAGTGCTGACATATCGGATTTAAAGGTGGAAAGATCGAGCAGTCTTGTCTCTCACATTCGAGAAAGCGAGTAGAGAAATGAATCATTTTGTAGAATCTTAACTGAGTTGGTTTTTGTCTCCCAGTGGGCGATTTCCTTAATCACTAGAATTAAAGATGCAATCAGGATCAGCGTAACAACTTATCACCCGTTCATTCCCTCAAATTTGCCACTCTCTCACAACCCAAGCCCAAAAGATTTCCATCATGTGAATACTTCAATAGCTTATTTAAGAATAAAATGACGTGGTGACTGCCTATATATAACGGGCTACAAGCATGCATACTTTTGCAGATCACAAGAAACTTGGAAAATACAACGCATTCAAAAACGATTCGTAATCAATTCGAAGGGGGGTCGCCATACAAAAGGTATCAATTTGCTCCAATTGCGAGAGTTATTTATATTCGATCTTCATTTCTAGAAGACATATAGTATTACTTTGCTAATACTTTGTGTCGATGTGCAACAACAAAAATAGTAGCCGCGTGTCGTCATACGATAGTCGCGAAAGTTTTGAATGTGGGCGTCGCTGTGAAGAAGTAGGCATCAAGAGAGTTCTTTTCCCTAACTCTTCTTAGCACGTAATGCATCATGCTGGCAAGAACGTGATATGATCAAAAATTTGCTAGACACTTTTGCGGGTGACAGTGCCGGCAGATGATCGAAAAACAGTTTAGACCCTCACCACTGAGGATGGAATGCTTGTAACTATTTGGTTCGGAATAAACTGGAATTTTATGACACATGACGGCGGCGATGTTTGCAAACAAAAAAAAAAGGTGTTAAAAAATTCACAATGACTTTTTTACAACACGATTAACATTCTTCATTATTAGGTCCATAGATATGAAAATGGCAAAACGTTTTGTCCCGGAATACAACCATTTTCTTTTTTTTTTGTGGGAAGCCACTGATATGGTCATCGCTCCTATAGAGAGTGCCACAAGGCATATGTCTTATATGTCCTTTGCACGTGTGCGCGGATGGATTTCTTGTGCAATGGTTACCCTCAAACGCGACTACTGCCAATTTTAAAAGTATCCTATTTGAACGGCTCACACATAACCAACATAAATTTTAGCACGTGTCAAAATATCCAATAGCCTGAAATTCCTGATGGTCTAAGCCTTAGTTAAGAGAAACAGTTCTTTGTAGTGTTTTAACTTCAACATTTTATCACGTCAAATAATAATTCCTCCCCCGCATTTGCTGAAGGTACAAGATATTACTTAAATATATCAGTCAAGCAATTATAGCCGAATATTACAAACTGAACTTCGACCTTTCTTATCTGAATTTTATGGCCATGCGAATAACGAGGATCCCCTTACATATTTATTCCCGTCTGGAGCACGGTTCCACCAAATAGCAAACCTCAGATTACTGTTGACAGTGATTGGCAAATACCTCAACGTAAAGTTGTCCTCAACGATCCTTTTGTTGATTTAAGTGCCACTTTACATCACAACGACTTGATAATGACTCCTTTGTTTGTAAACGAATTAACGCGTCTTTAAGAGTTTGCACGATTGTGTCAACGAGCTCTTCAAATATATCTCTAAATAGAGTAAACATACCTTAATGTTATCCATAAAGGTCATGGGATCACGAGTGCAAATGATTCCGTTTTGCACCACCGCAAACTGTCTTCCAGTATAAATCATCATAGCCTTCCATTCTCGGTCTCCCCAAGCATTTTTTGCAGCGTCACGTATTAGCGAATAGGTTTTCTGAATTATTTCCGAGATACCTCACACGAATTTCTCGTCATCAAGGGCGGATATTACGTTAAAGAAGTAAACAGTCTGTGTTATTTCCTATATTTATCGCCATATTCCCCAAACTGACTGGCCTGGAAACAAAAAGCGTTTGGATTCTTTTCATGTATTTAAAGCTAACTTGCGGTTCAGTGTTTTAAAAACTATTAAGAAAACGACTAATTTTGAGCAGATAGAATTTATACCACAGGCTGTTTTGATGAATTAGCTATTTTTTCAAACTTACATAGTTTAACTACCTAACTTAAGTCGATTTTTTTTTAATATCGCAATGTTATTTTTCTGGAAAGCCTTCGTTTTGTTGAAAGAACTGATAAGTTAAAATGAAAAAGATTTCAAGAATTTTGCGGTGGAGTCGAAAAACTGATTGACCTAAGCCGGGTTTACACGACAACCTTTTTGGCAGAGTATCCGTTTGAATTTGGTCTACCCGCTACCGCCCACACCCGTACGTTTTGGGGCACTGGTCCGCACTGGTGCCAAGAACACTTCCATTTACACCACAAAAATGGAGGGAACCAGGCCGTTTTTTTTAGGGACTGGAAGCAAATTCGAACCGGTACCGTGTTAATAAGGTGGTCGTGGAAACCGGGCTTTAGACAAAATTTGAAACATTGGCTAATATAATCAGCTGAATCTCTGTTATGAATATAACTTTTTTTCTCTAGTTAATCCAATTAAAAAAACTTGATTTTGAAAGAACTCGCAATGGAGCTAACACTTGATTGAATTAAGAAACTATTATAAAAATTGCCATGTGAACAGATTTTAAATGGCTTGGAATCCTCTGAAATTCTTTTTCCTTATAAGGGAATCACTTCTTGAGGTAGCAAAAGTTAAAGATAACTAGTTAAAAACTCGAGCGACCATATACAGCATTTTGAGCCCCGGGAACATAAAAAGACTACTAAGTTCTTGAGAATGTCCTTATACTTTATTTTTGGTGGAATTGTATTGAAAAAAGGACAGAAATTTCCTTCAGATTGTTTTAATAAAGGATTTATGACACGAATGGAGAACAATGTAATTGACTCGTGCCACATGGGCGACTCTTCAAGGCCCCGAAAAATAATTAATTGTAAAAAGAGTGAACTGATGATAGTATAAAAGCTGATCTTTTAACATATTTAGAAAACTTAAGGACCATGTTATAATTAGATCGCAAGCTGGATTGCTCCGAAAGTTAGATCCTCGAGAGACAAACGCCAGGTCCTTACGCCTATGACAGAGCGGCAGGAAATCGAGACATGACAGACATAAAATTTAAAATGGTTAGGGATTATAATATATAGTATCAGAAAATTTTGTCGAGCTTACTTATGGCTCAAGACTCATGTTTGAGTAACCTTTTGTAGAGGGTTCACAGAGAAAAAGATTAATCGTTGAAATGAGGAAGATTTAAAATTCCTAAAGGTGTTTTCAACTTTGTGAGTACGACATGTGCAAGTGATCTTTTCCTGCTAAAGCAAAATAACTGTCATGCCGCAATGACGCTAAACTGATTGATTTCACAAGTAAATGTGGGTGGGACTTTGTTCGCTTGGCTATAAAACAGAGGGTTGTCTTCTGTAACACAGTTTAACAGAACATCGAGTTTGAACTTTCGAGCACCTCTGAAGTCTGTGGAACATATTTTTTTACAAGAAGAAAGGCTCCATTTTCCCTACAACAACTTTGTGCAAAAAGGTATGTGTTTGTAACCAAGTCTTGTTAAGTAACTTTTCAGCATTCTTGTTTATGTCGATATCGATTGTAACGAAGACCTAACCCTTGGAACACACAAGCTTGCCTCAGTCTAAATTTGACTGAAATAGGATAAAAAAAATTCTTAACAGTGCCTGGGCAAACTGTCATAAAAGCCGTCAATTAAGTACCTTATCTAATTGAAGCCTACACTTCAGATAGTTTCTCGAAATGGCCAGTTTTTTCGTTTTCTCATGGTCCGTGTGAATTGGTCATCCCTCGTCAGTGTGTGTTTCTGGACAAACCTTTCGGATGCACATTGGGACCCACACGACACCATGCTCGAAGCATGAAATCTTGCAGTTTGTTTTTTATTCCATTTCCTCTAGGAAGCATGTCAAAAGACCAGCTTTTTTAATAAGCGGGTGATAGTTTTCCAGTTTTCGGGATTAAAGAGTTTTTCAAGCCGCGTAAAAGAGTTTTGTAACAACAAACCTGGAGTACGCTTGAATAAAAGCCGTAGTGGACGTGAAATGTACTGTCACGGCGTATACCCTTGTTGAAAAAGTTCCGTTGCTCAGCGTGGAACGTAGGCGGTATAATTAAGTCGACAATTAGTTGAAAATCCGGTGAGCAATTTCAGTTTTCGGGCTTTTTTTCTTTCGCTGCACGGATTTTCTTATAAGAAATAGTAATGTCAGTTAAAATGCGATAAATCGATCAAATACATGACACTGCACGCTTAATTATTTACGTAAATGCAGAAATCGACATGTGCCTCACTTGAGGATGCCGCCTAAAGGAAACAACGTATAACTACACGGCATAGGAAGTTTCAGAGGCAAAATGCATGTTCGGTTTAATTACCAAACATTTTTGCACGACATGAGAGAAACCGACGGTTTTACTGGTACTTGATGATACCATCACAAATATAGTTGTGGCAGAAAACTTGATATATACTTACCAATAACATCGAAGATCTAGTCTTCGTGGCAACTCCATATCGGGTATTTCAATAACAAAGTTAAGGTCGAGAAGAGTTTTTAATTCTTAATCCTGTTACATTTGGGGGCGTTAAATCCCTTGCAGAATGAAACAAGTTTAGTTCGCCATTGGTTCACCCAAGGAGCTAAAATATTTGTTTCCTTTCTTTCAGTTAGTGAAACAATCTGTCTGAAGTACTTCCGTTGAGGAACTATCTTGCAATGAAGGCGTTAAGCACTTATGCAATCGTTGCATTCCTTCTGTTGGTGTCATCAGCAATGCTAACATCTGGAAGACCAAGATTTGAAAGGCAAGAACTTCGAGAGAAAAGACGTATATTGAAGGCAAGTTTGCAAAATTACTGAAAAAAAATGTTTTTCCTACAATTAACCGTTCCTAATTATAATGCATGGTAGAAACTGACTAGCAGTAACCGCAAAATGGTCAAAGTTCGTTGAACGGGTTACCTCTGTGAGATTAGTCGACTTGAAAAGATTACTACTAGCACTTCAACTTAGCCTTTGACAATTTACTCTTTTGATGGTAACCGGACTTACAAAGATAGCTGCACACTGACGCCGGCTTCTTGACATTCCAAAACTATACTGTTAAATGTGTGGCAAGTTCACCAGTCCAGATTAATGAGACAATTAACCGTTTATCCGTTGCCAGATGCAACAATTTAACTCTTTTGGGGGATTAAACAGAGTTTCGATGAGGTTAACACCGTGTTCCACGTCATTATCATTTAATGCCAATCATAGTTATATATTGCCGCACTTTTGCAACTGTCATACTGAACTAAGTACAGAAATTGATAGTACTTGGGAGTGGTACTTTACTCCCTATACTCCACCTTAGATACTGGCCCTTCTGTGACGTCAAAGTCAAGCTATTAACGGCTACTCTCATGCCCGGTCCAAATATTAACTGGATTAGTAAAAAAACGTTCTGAACGAACTATTAATGTTTGCTATCTATCTTTTAGGAAGCACTAATGGCTCGAGCTTCAAACAAAAACGGAAATAAAGAAATCCAAAGAGAAGAATACCAATCCGACTTCTTTGAAAAGCTGTTTAAATTGAAAGACTTCGAACCTGGCCTTAGTGCAATGACAACCAACCCACCAACTTTGTCCGTGTCCGCACATGCGCAGTCCGAGACAACTACAGAAAGTAGTCGTCAAGCCAAGATACGTGTGCGAAGGCGGTGCTTTGCCGGTCAGTGGCCTGGGTGCCGTAAACCAACAAAAAAAACCATTCCAAGGAACAGACACCATCAGCGAAAGCACGCCAATCACACATGACGCCGACAATAGATAAACGAAAACCGTGAGGAAAAATTCAATGGATATTAATTATTATTAAAAACAAAAACAATTTACCCCTTGCTTGTGACAACAGTGTTAAAGACTTTGTGAATGCTCAATATCAGAGTTATCATTTACATTATTGGATAATTCAAATAATCCCCAAAGTCTAAATTTGGAAGGATAAATCACGTGTATTGAATTCAAAGCAAATTCTCAAGGTTTGATGTAAGTTTGCGTATGTGGCGTTGAACTGAGAACCGACGATACGAAAATACGATGATTGAGTCAGGGCCAGACGTTCTTTAAAAAAGAATTCACATTTTGTCTTATCTTTTAACGGAGGCGACAATGAAAAAAAACCAGCAAATAAGTTGCAATTTTCTATTGTTTTTAATTTGACAAGTTCAAAAAATTTAAGCCTTAGGCAGTTTGGATTTTTGACATTTAGATTTTATCTTCCAAAAGTATAGTACAATTCGTAAAAAGGTAGAAATGAGATTTGAGTATTTTATTTATTATTGACCAATATTACGGTAGACGGTTACGCTGTATTTATGATAGTAGATAAATGGAATAAAACAGATTTTTAAGGAATTCCAGAGGGAAGTGTTATCATCATTGCTTTTCGTGCTTTCAATCCCTACAAAATTATAATAGAGCTGTTTTTAATTGAGTATCGAAAGTAATTAGCGAATTACTTTGTTTTTGCATTACTTCACTCAGTTATTGGTTCAAAGTTCTCGTGTCACTTTTTCAACCCCGGAGAAGTGAAACCAAAATCGCGCGTGCACATTTTCCCGCGCGTTGTGTCGACTACGTGTAATTACTTCGAGTTTTGATTGGTTTACCGGATTGAAACTCCCTCTACACCGTTTCTTATTGGGAATAACAATGCCATTACCCCTGGTTAGATATTATCTGTGCTCGACTTTAAAATCAATAGCCAATAGCTCTTATAGGCTCAACAGATTCTTTGCAACTTCCTTTTATCTTATGAAAGCATCATCAGGATCTGATTCAGCACTTTGGCCAGCGTTTAAAAACTATACCTCTCATGCTTAAAATTCTTTTTATGTCGACTTAGGGGTGACAGGGATTTTATACGGGAATTTTCATACTGTGTACAAAAGTACAGCTTGTTTCCATTCACGTGACAAAAAAGTATTTTTTACCCATTACAAGGATAGAATAGACTTCTATTCCCAGGGGATTAAGTTCTATTCTCGATGAAGCTGTCTTATGAGTTCATGAAGAAAATGGGCCCTTTGCAGGATAGTGATCACATGGTACAAATCCGCCATACTAGGGAGCAAATTGCCCCAAATTACGGACCAATCACGAGAGTTGCGGTCATTAAGCCTTATCTGATTGGCCATCACTTGGCAAAACTTGTGGTCTAAATTTAGATAATACCGTAAACTGATGAGCCACGGCCAAATGAGAGAGATTCGACACTTCTGGGTCATGGAAAAAGGAAATGAACTTTATTTAAGTGTCTAGCCGTTCTAGCGCTGGAGCACTAATTGAGGACACCGTAAACTAAAATTAACAATCAACGCATATCAAGTCAAATGTTGGTTTTTGAGGAGAGGGGAAACTGGACTACCCGGAGAAAAATCTCTCGGTGCACGCAGAGAACAGAACCAACAAACTCAACCTACACATGACATCGAGTCTGGAATCGAACCCGGGCCACATTGGCGGGAGGCAAGTGCTCTAATAGATGCTATTCTCCTTTAGTCTTATCTTTTCAAGACTGTTGTCGACAATATTAAACAACATAAATATCTACTACGAATGGAGGTTTTGAGAAACTTCGGCTCAACTCTGTCTCGGCAATCGTTCAAAACTCTCAGGACTCTCTTAGCTTTATCACGAGCGAGCCGCGGTCTTTGATCGTAAACGTCAGTTTTCCTTGTGGTACACAATGGCAAGAGAGATGCATTCCGAATGCACGAATATCATTTCCCACGAAACGTTCTGACAAATGGAAAAATTCTCAGTGGATACTTCCGCAGCAGTTTTGACATGACTTCCCTTTTGGGTTCAAACCATTTCAGCCGTTTTAACATTTAAGATTATTTAGACCAGTACTAGGCTATCTGCTCAGAACTGAAACAAAATTCCTTGCTGGACTTGCGTTATAGTTCAATGCAAGTCTGCGGCGTTTTAGAAATGGCAAACGGATTGCCAAAATATTGGGGTTTATAATCTTTAAGAATCAGACTAGGTCGTGAAATTCGTGGTCATCGAGTCAGAACACTTCACCTACTTAAGAACTGTGGTCATTCAAACAACTTAAGGGATCACTGTCACGTCAATTGCCAGGATTAACTTTATCGCACATAGAAGCACGTACAGCTAATAAAACTTGAATAGACTGTAGAAAAAGACGATTAATACGAATAACTGATCAGATTAAATCCATGCCAGAGAGGCGTGAGATTTCTGCACGCCTTAGTTGTTATAGGTAAGATCTTTTATGGTGTTTTTGATATAGGGTTGTCTGATAAAGTATTATTCTAATAAGATTTTCAAGATAGAATCATTATATAATCGACATAACTGTCTGCATCGGGGGTTTGCTGTTGCAACCCTAGTATAAGCTGAACAGGTAAATACCTCTTTGCTCGTAGGTTAAATTTCTAAAGTGACTTGTTAAAAGATCAAGTACATGGAGTCCTTAGCCTTAAAACGTTCCACATCATCACAGAGACGATACGAAAGTTGTATTCGATTTAAATTTCCACAGCGAGCGTTATCAAGGATTAATTAACAGTTTTAGTGTGGAAATCCTGTCACCCCATAATGTTTGGAAATTGCGTGCGCAGCCTAAGGAATACCCAGGACTGCGATCTTTGAAATTCAAAACTAACTCTGTAGAAAATGAAAGAATATGTGGCTAAAGTTCATGCATGAGCTATACTATAGGTTTTGAGACAAGTACATTACGTTATGGAATTAAGGATAGTCTAGTAAAAAATAGGATAGTCTAGTAAAAAATCGTGAGGTGTTGAAATTAAAGAACAATTGGCAGAGGTAAATAAAGTCACTGGTGATAGAATCTGGATAATATAGACACATCCCTTCAGCTGTATGATGATCTTGGAAGGGATCTTAAATACGTTTGCAATAGAAGAGCGAGCCAGGTCCACGTACCACTGGGTCGAAAAAAACTATCGAACATTAATTAAATATTAAGATACGAAATTAAAATAAGAAACCATTCATGCGGTCAAATCAAAAGATGAAGCAGCAAATTTTATCGCAGAATAGAAACACATCACAGAATAACTTTAAACGGTGCAAATGAGGTGCAGGATAGTTTCCAAAACGTCTCCGTTGATGTCGAGACTGCTGCAACCTTAGTGACGATGAAAGGGAAGAACTAACCGGTGGCGTAGCTTTCGAGGATTGTAAAAAAGAAAAAAAAAAGAGACTTTCGCAAAATGGGAAATCGCTTAGGATAGTATAGATGGCTGGTATATGTTGTCCATCTCCCCGCGTAGAAGTATTATAAGCTATTTTCCAAAAAGAGGTTTTGATCTGCGACTCTTACAATAAAGAATTATAAACCAATCGTCCCGAATGAGGACTATAAAATTCCGGCAACGGAAGCCGTTGCGGGAAGAATCGAACCGGTTTAACGTGTAACATAGATTGGTAAAAACAGGTGATCAAACTGGTTTCATCAAGGAAAGGTATTTAAGGGAGAATATCAAGTCGACAAATTAAAAATATCCCTGGTATTCTTATATCAGTTGATGTTAAAGAGGCTTTCGAGTCTTTGGAATGTCCTACTGTTGTTGTCTTAATGTTATCTCAAGGTAGTAGCGTTTGAGTCTGTAGTAGTGTTATGTAAAAGACCTTTGCACTATAAGCCGGGACTATAAGTGAATTTTCTATTTGCAAAAGAATTCATTACAAAACAAAATATATTGACAATTACGGGTCAGGCTACATATATACAAGGTTGTGTACGTATATTTAAAAACAATTGATTGTTACCAGTGGAAAAAAAAATTGAAATGGGAACTGAAGGAACGTGGTAAAGGAGTATACAAACCTATTTTCCAGGATTAACTCTCGCCAGAAGATACCTTTCAAGGCCTTCAATTTTCCCACATATCTGTTTTTCCGAGAAGTTGCAGTTTTCGGAAGAAAAGGTGGGAAAAAAAGTATAGTCCTGTGAAAAAGAAATGTATGGAAAATTGAAAACGCTACCGAGCGAAAGATAGTCCTTAAAATTTGGTCAGTAAATCATTTGCCATGTATCTTTAGCTCAGAGATAACAAATTCTGTCAAGATGGCGGCTACAACGTGAAAAAGGTCTTTTGTGTAAACAACCTGCTGCTTAATTGTTATTTACAGCTGTTTTTCATGTGCAATTTTGTTCACAATTTGTTTGTTTTTATTGGTTGAAGCAGGTTAGTATAAATTGACAGCATGCAGAGACCTTTCGTGTGCCAACTGACGAAGGATATTTTCCAAAACGAAAATTAATTGGGTTAGCTCTAGAAAACTGTCATGTCCGTTATCTCGGTTAACAAGGGAGATTATTGAAATGCTTTACACAGGAAATAAGAACTAAATTATATTAACGGAATAATTCGTGCTAAGCAACTTCAAATAAACAATTTAAAACATTCGCTAAGCCCACTCTTAAGTGCAGAAGAAAAGCCCTCGTACGCATGCCAAAGCTATCACCCCTTTTATCAGCTGTTAACATGAGAGGATAACAAAACAGATCATTTACTTACGTGGTAGGTTAATTTAATATCTCTTAATAAAAAGTCCTGATCGCAGTTGAGTAACGAACCAATAGAAGGTTCGAATTTCGGTGATTTGGGTCTGTTTACGCTATCCTGTTCTCTGGCAAAAGTGTTTTTAAGCTGGGTGAAATACAATTTTCAAGATTTCAGCGTCGAGTATCAAACCTCAGGGGGAAGTCCAAGGGAGCCTTTATAAATGAGGTCCACTTGGTCATGCTGCACGACCCCTCAAGTGAAGGCTATAACTATTATCGTGACTACACAAATGTATTAAATTGAATTGTATTGGTCAGCGTTCGTCACAGGCAATTGTTCGTCAGAATGTCATGAATTATTGACCTTTGTTCTTATTTAAATGAAGCTTAAAATAAAGCTACTTCAAAATTAATAACGCAATCGTGCAAGTATGTTCAAGTTTAATTCTGACGGACGAAACGCAGATCAACTTTCCATGGACAAACTTTAAAATAAGCTGTTTTATTACATTTCAATGAAGAAAACGTCCTTCCGACATTTCCGTCTGTAAGTCCCAGTTAAGCAAGGTTGCCGGACAAAGGACGTTCCTGGAACACCATATCGGTTATTAAAGGAAATTGGATTAAATCAGAATTCTTCGAGGCAAAAATTTCAAATGTCTTTTCTTCAACTTTAGATCAGTCGCCTTGTTGTCAGCATGAAAATTCTCTTATCGACTATTTTGTAAAATTATGGCAAACACGACAATTAAATATCAATTTGGTTAATCTTCTTAGTTTTTATTTTATCGGACACCTAAAAAAAACACCGCTATCTTTTAAAATGTTATGTAAACAATTCATGTCTAAACGTTACCGAAACTATTTTTGCTTCCATCAGATAAGTTGTTTATTTCTATTCCTGCAAACTAGGGTTAATTTTTACTTGTAGAAGAATTGCTTCTTGCCCCACTGTTTCTATACAGAGAATAATCTTGCTCCTCTTAGAAGGGAGCCTGTGATAGGCTAAATGCTAACGTTCGAGGGCTTGCATTCACACCTGGCAAGGTGAAGTTGATATTTTTAGAACCTCGGGATCTCTTACGAAGTCTTCACGATTCCCCTCTTTCCAAATGTCCGTGGCTTTCTCGCCCCGATCTGTCGCAAAAGGCGGGTTGTTAAGAGCCGAAGGCAAGCGTTTTGACATCATTGAGGGAAGAGTGTTGAAATAACTCAAAGAACAAACTGCAACGAGCCTAGATCAACACCAGAGAAAGTCTGCTAGGCTAGGCACACTTCAGCATTATTTTGGAATCTCGTGATCGCCACCAACAAATATCTTGAAGTTTTCGGCTGGGAGGGTTGAACTGGAACCGCATATTTTATGGATAGGCAAATAAAAAACAGTCCCTGAGAATGCCAAAAATGCCATTTTCTTGGTTATCACTAAATTACATCAACGTTCCATAAGAGCACGTCCGGAAACAACTGACCTTGATATGGATCTGAACGACGATATTTAAACAGACGTAGCTTTCCTTGACAACGTCAAATCAACTGCTTCGAAGGACACGCCGCATCAGTACACAAGACTGGAAAAACTAAAAAGGTTTCTACACGAGGTAGGAAAACAAACTTGCGTAATGAGGAAAACAGATTCTCCGCCTTTTGATCTGTCAATGCTATGAATTCTAAGTACTGTATACATTTACAACCAACTAGATTTCAGTAACTTCTGAAAAAAAAAAATGGTGTTTGGAATAAGAACAAGTTTGCCGGCGATAATCTGCTGAAAAACTGGGCCTTTTAAATGTTATGACTTTCTTATTAGCATCTGGACGATTATATTTAGGCAATGGTTTTCGGTCCCTTCTTCGCTTATTGTCAAACGCATTCGTTCGGAAATTCCTTGTAATTTAATTTACAAACGCTAAGTAGTAACGTACCCGACTTCATTGATTTACCAATAATCGGGCAAACAACATTCATTTGATTACGTTTAGTTCTTATTAAATCCATCAACTGAGTGGACAGACCTTTTGCAAACGTAAAAACTGATCTCATATCTCTTTTTTGTAATTCCTGTTCTCTCACCGCCCACTAATTTACAAGGTAACAAACCGCTCATACAGAAACTGTTTGGAGCTATCGGAAAAAAAGGTTAAGTGTCCTAAGAGAACGCCGATAAAACCGAGTTAAATACTATGGCAAATCTCCTGCGTGCTATCGGTTAACTTGTCTACTTGCTTATCAAAGGAAACTGCTTTCGTGCAACTGAACTTTGACGTCAAAGCCTGATCCTTGTCAATCTGAGAAGCACTTCAAGCGGATCTTTCTTGAGTACGTCAAGTTGAATGGATGTTAATCGTTCTTTCATTGAATACACAAAGAGTGCTAGAGATAATGAAACATGTTTTACAAGGGTAAAAAACTCGAGGACCATTACTGGATGACATGTTCAAGCTCAAATGTCCTGTTACGTAATATACTACGAGAAACTCTGTATTTTTTAAACGTTTTCCAGACTGGGCTCCCGGGGGGCTGGACTCATCATTAGAAAACCAGCTGAGGAAGTTCATCAAACCAGTGCTGATCGTGTTTTTCCGATGGACGATCGAACTGTCATGTCAACATAAATTAAAAGTTGAAACGGTTTGGGCTCAAGACGTCGTTTTTTACGGGAAATTCCGCCTTTAAACGAAGTGGTAACCCATTGACCGAATGCATAAATGGCGGCCAAAAATGTATTCTTTTGTTTATGTGCGAATGAGACTCACTAGCCTCGCTCTCAAGCAACATTTCTTTTGTAGTTTGTCCATACAAACGATTCTAGTGAGTCTAATTAGCACATAAACAAAAGAATCTTTTTTTGGCTGCCATTTATGCATTTGGTCTACACCTACCAACAAAACTTTTCAAGTACACATTTCTTTTTTTACTGAGACAGCGAAGAAAACAATAGGACTGTTAAAGCGGGAAAAAACAACTATCTGAATAAACTCGTTTTTCCAATACATGCGTGGAGCCATTTCTCAGTAACTGAATTAACTGGCAGAAGCAACAAACAGCAGAGCACGTTTTCCCTATAACCCCTCAACACGCAAACCACCTTCACCTGTAAATGAGTAACTGACTGCTGCACTGGCATGATTTTTGACCCTCACTGTTTATGCTATGGCAAAGAGGTTTTGCTTTTTTTCCCGTGACCCTAACGTCGAAGAATCACTCTTCAGGGCCTTTGCATGTGCCCAAAAGCATTCCTTTCGAGCCGCCATAGTGCATTTTGGGCAGGTTCGGTTACATTAAAATAACTTGGGAGATTTTATGAAAAAAACGAGCCTATTTTTTTTTTCAAAACGGATTTCTACTGATTCACCCTTTGTCTTTAATCCTTCCTACTTGTGACAACAACAAAGTGTCAAGAAAACCAATTCCATTTCACTGCCTGATTTGGAGTCATTCCTTACCAATCTGCACACGTACCCTAAGTACTAGCTATCCTTTGAGCTTGAGTCAATCTATTTCACTTTGTCATTCATCTCGATTACATAGCCATCGTTATTGACATCACTCGTTTTCTTCTACAAAATCTACGTCCGACAATTTGATGAGCAGTGGTCTCGTGGATTATTTGCTTCGTCCATTTCTGTCAGTGCGAACAACTGGGAACGAAACCCAACTAAGGTGTGGAATTCCAACAACAACTCTTTATTCAGAGCATTCCCCACTTGCAAACGGTATTGCGAACGGAATTTGGGAGAGCAGAGATGATGCCGCAATGGTGTGAGCACTCGCCTCCGAACCAATGTGGCCCAGGTCGGTGTCATATGTGAGCTGAGTCAGTTTTGATTTTCTACTCTGCTCCGAGAGGTTTTAAAAAAGGCTCCCAGTATTCCGGTTGCCCTCTCAGATTTTATTTCCATGTTCATTTGTCCTCACTTAGTGCCCCATCGCTAGAAGACTAGACACTTAAATAAGTTCATTGCAATCGGCGGACGGGCCACTTTTTCCGCATGTTTCATGCGGACTCGAGTCCGCATGTTGTAACACCTGGAATCGGGCCATTTTTCCGCATAAAGGAAAGACGATTCCAAAAAATAGCTATTCGTGATTCCATAGGTTCGCCTCATAGTGCGAAAAAAATTCTAATTTCTCTACGGAGAAAAGGTAAATAAAGATGTCGCCAAAAAGAAATTGGAGTTCGTGTTCATCATTTAGAGAATCGATGGTTCATGATATTCACTGGTGATGTTGTTCACTCGTCTGTCCTGCAGACTACATCATTTAATCACATGCTTCGTCTGTTTTAAATATACACCAAAAAGCCAATTATTCCTTTGCTTATTACAAATTTAACATACTATATCTGCACTGAAAACTTGCTGCAAAAATGTCAGCAAGGGTACACGAAAGAATTAGAAATATAATAAAAAAGGCCATTGCAACTTTAAAAAATAAGATCACTTTTAATTCTAAATTTATCTAGAGACAGCAAGTCTTGTTTATGTCGGGAATGAGGTTCAAATGTTGTTAAATAAATAAGATAAAAGATAAGCTGTTGGTATCCACGCCTATCCCGTCCCGACAAAGAATAGAGGAATGGCATCAGAGCAGAATGAGTGGGGTAACTGGATTTGATTTATTACGATTAGAAAAAAAACCACTACTTTTTTTTTTTCCTTGATAAGATTGGATCGTTCGGGTAAGTTCATTCTACACTGATAAGGACTGTTGTTCGCGGCTGACAGAATCTCGACAATCTTACCCAACCTTGACAATCATAATGCTTCTCTTAGCCTCTTAGCACAAATAAAGTAACCTTGCCTGAGGTTTTTCAATTTTAAAATCAGAATGTAAAGCGCTAACTTCTTGGATAACAACAGATTGATCGAATGAAACAAATTGTTGTTCCTAGTGCTACATGGATGTGACTTGAGCCTGAAGATGGCTTTTGCTCTGCCGGGTTTTCAAAACGAAAGTCACCACTACCAACAACGATCTTAGGGCACGTGTATAGCTCCACGCTCACCCGAAAGATCAAGAAAAAGTACAAACTTTTAATTGTGTCCTAAAGCGGATTACATAAAGAACTAAATACGTGCTCCGACGAGAGCTACAACAGCTCAACGATACTTCCTGAACCTGCAAGGTCACCCATCTCCGAGGTTATCAGTTAGACTTCTTAGATTAAACGAAAGATAAACCGTCGCACGTAATAAGCTTGTAATTTGCTCTACAAATAGCGATTATCTACACTAAATTTGACTAATTAAAGTCAGATAACATGGATTGCGAAACTTGGTGAATTTTTGTCATTTTGGCCGAGGACTGGCGTCAAGCCCAAGAAGACTGCAAGAAGACTATTTAGCTCCATCAACCTGTAAAGTTCAGCTTTACTCGAACAAGACCAAGGAATGGAAGAAAGTGAGAAATTAGAACCGGATTAATAAGAGGTATAAAATAGAAGGAAAAGACATTAATTGAAACAGGCCTCTTTCGCGTGCGTATAATTGTCGGTTAATTACTGAATAACTCCCAGATGATGACGGGCGATGACAGAAGATTACAGACAGGTCGCACAATAGATGTGAATCAATCAGCGCGTGAGGTTCTGCTCAAGAGTAATAAAGCCTGTGGGAGTCGGATGACACCATCCACCTCGGCTAAGAGAGCAGAACAACCAGCTCTAGCTGAGAGACAAACAAAACAAACAAAGGCATGCGTGATGGCTTTTGCGTAGAAAAATACTAGGTGCAACGCAAGAAGGAGAATCGAAAATGTACTTGTTATGTGATTTTTTTTATTTTTGGGCTAGAGCAAACGGAACTAAGCAACTGATGCGCCAGAAAGTGGCAGAATATTTGAGATGAGACAAGGCAAGCTGAATTGCCGTGGTTAAATCTCAATGCCATGTTAAAATGATTCTCGCAGTGAATTTTGTAACTAATGCAGTTGCCTCCAATGAGGAATCGGGATTCCTATAACCATGACAGCGGAATTCTTTTCGACTCTTTTAAAAGCGTAAGTTTTGTTCTTATTTTATTCAGGAAAGAAAATGCATTCTGAGCTGTAAGCATAGACCATTAATAACAATTTATGAAAATAAAAAATATCTCAATTGATCATCAAGATTTGTGATTTCAGTGTTCACTTCTCTTTCTGCTAGGTAAAGGTAGGTAAAGTCTGCTACGAGCCTAGAAGGCCCATCAGGCCGGCGCTTATCTCCAGTTTCCGTAGCATGAAGCGACTAGGAGTATTTCTACTCCCCCTGGATGGGATGCCAGTCCATCGCAGGGTTACCCCCAGTATTAAATTCGCCGGTACCCATTTATACACCTGGGTGGAGAGAGGCACCGTGAGAGTAAAGTGTCTTGCCAAAGAACAAAACACAACGTCCCAGGCCAGGACCCGAACTACAGGGTGTAGGAAGCTAGTGGCCTTCGGCCATTCGGGACTTTTCCCCCAAACGATAAATCGTAGATAGAACCCTGAACGGACACTTTTAGGTAAAAATACTCAACATTTTGAGCAACGACCAACCTTACTACTGACGATGACACTTGCTTAGAGTTCATGCTTGTTTCCTGTAGTTGATGGGGGAGGTGTTATCACGAAATACAACTAAAAAACTATCATAATGTCATTATCAAGAGTAACATGGCTTTAATTCACGATTGAGAGTGTTAGTGTGTTGCTATACTACTGTAGAAAAACCATAGCTTTGTAAAACTTGCTTAGCATCAATGACTACTCTGGAAAACTAATCAAAAGAAAACCTTGCTTGTAAAACCCTGCTGAAGAAAGGCAGCCATCGAAATATATTGGCTTTTTTCAATATCATCCTTCACCGTTATACCAGCCTTGCTCTTTTTAGCATTAATAAAAAAAAAGTATTCAAAAAGGTTGGAGTCTTCTTCAAAAATGCGCTTACCAAACTTGTAAAGGGGCACGCCCTTGGCAAAATATTATCTGAACAGAGATTGAGTTAATTGAGTTCTCCACAGATTTCCGAAGTTGATCTGGAGTGAAATGCCATTTAGCTGGAATTTTGTACCACGACAAAACATAATTGCTTTTACGTTTTGAAAATAACATGTTCCTGGTCTGTCTGAAAAAACTCAGCAAGCATTTTCGGAGAGACAATCAGCTCATGAATCCGACATGTGAGTTTGTAGTTACTTAAATTTTCTATTAAATTAATGATATTTGGATTAGAGAATTCACTTTTCACAAAATTTATCGTGACCAGAGATGTAGAACTTCCATTTATTTCACAAATTCTAGCTCACCCTCAGCGGTTTATCAATTAAGTGCTAAATCAGGAAAAGAAATAACCGATACACTGAAATGAACTGATGATAAACAAGTTAACTTCTACGAACGAAGTAAAACAAGAATGAAATAAATGGACACTTACATTCAAATGATGCTTTATTTCCCCGGTGTTTGATGGCACGGCGGCGTCCGGCCGTATAGGACACTGAAACTAATGCCAATTTTGTCCACTTTATGCAACTTGTGCACCCTCGGGCTGTTAGAAGAAAAATCGCAAGGAGTTAACGAACAAAATATATATGTCTGGGAGCATGGGTCTACCCCTCAAATGAAAATTGCGAAAGGAAAAATTGCATCTCAAACTAGTTACTTACGTTATCTCCCGGACCGACCCTTTCGTCGTGGGTCAAATGACTACTGATTTCGGGAAATTTGATAAGAGCGAAGACGTTTCCCATGGCAAAGGAAAATATTAGAGGATAAGGATATTTTGAACTAAATAAATTAAAATTCCAACATGACATTGTACGGACAAAAAACTCAAAAAAGTTAACTCGGCGAGTAAAGAAAAAAGTACGTGGTGCCGGTGATTTGAAGAATCCAAAATTCTTTGCTAGCCAACTAACTGTTGGAGTACAATTGTAATCACTACATTCTATACATTGACTCGCCGAAATGCCCAGTCACCGCAGAAACACGATGTTCGTAAAATGCTAGTTCCTTACAATCGATTACAAGATACGCTATGAGTACGTTCCTGGTACAATCACCAGCTACGCGTTACCCTGGATGCGAGAGGTTCCTTTTCTCGTAATACAACCCACAAAGAAACACGGCGCTTCATTTCACACTCGTAAAAAGTTGTTCCTCGAACGAAATAACCTCTGGCGCCCAGGGTATATACGAATAGATATAGACAGAAAAGGTGTATGCGAAATTACCTTTGGCACATAGTTGTTGCTGTCGCAGTTAACTCAGTGACGAATTGTCATCATGTGAGGAATCGTGTTCTTTCAGTGAACTCCTCGAGTAACTAAAAGTGACTCCGTTGTAAATCTGAAGATATCTAAATTCAATCTAAGAATCAAGGGAAAAAAGTCAACATAGGTCAAACCAGGCACGTTTCACATTCCGTTACGTGATCAACTCTTCCTTTCCCAAAGCACGTACTCCAAAAACTTCTAACGCCGGGTCGTTTCGATACAACGTGAACGAAAAAGCCACAGAAGTGCATAATTATTATTATTAATCAATTTCTTTCACGCCTGCTCGCTTGGCACGATCATTTCAAATTTTAAGACATTTTTCTTTGCTGTCCTGTACGTTCCTCGCGTGCTTCAGTAGACTTTTATACATTGTTTGTTTATACATTGGTTTCACTTGAACCTTTTTCAATTCAGTGAGGTGGGGTGGGGGAATTTAAAAGCTCTGCGTTGTCATATTTTACAAGGACATGTTCATGACGAAAAAGTACAATACATGTACTATTATTCAGCATGGCTTTCTCGTGCTAGTGCTTTGTCTTTCTTGCCCTGCTCGTCTCTTTAAGAGATGAGCTACGAGTAGACAAATAATCACTCGCGCTCTGGATCGAAAGTAGCACGGGGGCCCCCAAACAGAGTCTGGAGGAAGTGTGGCCCCGACATTAGTGGTTTGGGCGCTTGCCTTGAGATCTGGAAATCCCGGGTTCACTAGGCCCGCTCTGACCACTCTTTGAATTTGTTCCTGGTAGTCCCTGGTTCAACTGTAAATAGTCAACTGGTTTGCTTCTGGCCAGTTGGGATTCTTAACAGTTGCAATTGTTGTTGTTGTTGTTCTGTTCCGTCGCTTCGTTAACTGTGTTTCATTGGCCCTGAAATGCCCCTATGGGGAGCGGTCAATTAAGTATGATTTTTTTTTGTCTCATTATTCGGAGCTCTTTGTTGCGCTCTCGCTCGTTGTTTGTCAATGACGTTCCTACTGTTTTCTTGTGATCTCTATCGCTCTCTTTCACTTTGAGCATCGCTAACTCCTCGCCGGCTCTTTTTTTTTTTTTTTTTCTCTCTCTCTCTCTCTCTTTTCCTCTTTTTTTCCTCGTTCTACTACATATTACAAATTAAAAATACTTAGCTTCTTTTTCTTGTTTTCAAAATTGCTGCTTTTTTTACTAAAACGCAGTGTCACATGCAGTACACTGACAATGCAACTTCCCACCACAAAAACGCGGGTTCCAGTCTGAATGCAGGTTCCAGCTGTCGCCCATCAAAGCGGGTAAACAATCCCAACCTTTACCCGCCCTGCGCCCACGTAGTAATGCAATACGAACAAAATAGTATATTGCTCTATTGCTGCAAAAAAGCAAGAAAAGAACAATTTTTACTCCCTTTTAATATTCACCGTATTAATTAAATGAAATTAAGGGTTTCTTTAAATTGAAGTTTCGTTTTTCCGCAGATTGAAAAAGAGCTGATTTGAGGTCCTTGATGATGCTTCATGCGAGCTTAAAGCTTCTTCTTTTTATCAGTGTTGGTGCTGTCCTGTGTGCCACACTACCGCTAACTTACAAACAAAATGAAGAAACAGCAAGTCTGTTTGACAAGGTATTGTTGGTTACAGAGACTTAATTTTTATGCTCCATTTTCTACTTGCACAAACCCCATAATACACCTCTTCTACCCCCACCCCCCCCCCCCCCCCCTCATCCAAAAGAAAAAATTGCATAGGCATTGTTTTCGATTTCTCTTGGGACATCTCCAAGTCCCATGAGAAATTGCAAACAATGCCTATGCAAAATTTCAGGGGTTAAAGAGGTATATTTTGGGATTTGCGCAAGTAGAGAATGCATGCTGAAATACATTGCCTTGAATGAGATCTGTTTGGTTTGTTGCCATAATTCACAAATATGATGTCTGTCAAATTATGGCCAAGAAAACAACCGATATGTTGAATAGAACTTAAATCCAATTACAAACAATCTAGGAAGCCCTAAGTTATTACCAGCGAATGTGAGAGCAAACATGTGCATCAATAAGTGAAAAAAACGAGGTAGGATCGACTCCACGCACTTCTCTCTTAGGTCAATACAATGGGGCTTTGTCTGGTGCGAGAACCATGGCCAGTAGATGTAGATCAGTGAAAATATCATTTTCAGAACTTTTTAAAGCCATCTTCGTCGTTGTTAACTTCATTCGTTTGATTAATTGAAGCTGTTTCCGTCAAGTGGAAAGAGATCTATGCAAGACGACTGGAAAAGTGTACATGAGCATTTAGAGTTGCAGCCATTAGAAGAGAGATCCAACCATATACACGAACAGAGAATAAGGGAAGAACTTCTCTGGGACTTACTCAAATTGGTAAGAATTTACCGAAATTACAAGAATCCTTGCAGACGCAAAACTTGTAGAATTTGCATCGTAACTTTCAAAGTACCCTCTTCAGAGCTTTCATAGGATACTATGCAGCTGCTCTCGTAAGCTGGCTTTTGTTTAGCTATAGTGTTGTAGGAGGATTTTTTTACTTTTAGTATTTATTTGTTTGGATGTTGTTATGGTTGTTAATTTGTTCTTTTAAAGTGGCAGGGCAATCACTGCCGGACGTTTTATCTTACGAGAGCTTCTACATAACCCAGTTCAGGAGCTTTTCGTTTCACCCAGCTACAACACAACTGGCCATCTTCAACTTACTAAGCCTTTTAAACAATCACCTATCCAAATTAGCCCCTTTATCTCATATCTTTAATTATTCCCGTATAATCCATTTGAGCGTTAAACCTCGTAATGGAAATAGACCCACCCAAGTACAGGGAGAATATCTGACTTGGGTGACAATTGAAGCCACGAGTTACGGATTAGTTCACCGTTGTTTTACATGAGCTACGAGGTCAGACTGGAGGAGGTCAAAGGTCATTCGAGATTCTATTTCACGGCAATGAGCTTGTGCAAGTAACATGAAATGGTGTGTTTATTAAAATTAACGTTGTCTGTGTAGCACTGATATCTCATTATAGAGATATCTCAGTTGGGATATCAGTACTACTAGGCCAGCGTTTGAATAAAGCTACCCCTCCTCAAAATCTTAGTCTGCGTTTCTGCGCGCGAGCCTGAGAACGACGAAGCAGCGGAGCAAGTGGGTCGATCGGGGAAACTTCTCCAGCCCAATTTCTCCTGCGGCTCTCCTAACTAGACGTAACTAGACGGGCGTTACCGACAAAACCACCAGCAAGGAAAACTATCAAACTAACCATTAACAGACTATTTTGAAAACTATTCCGCTAAAGCGCTTTTTGACTGCATTTCACATGAATAGGAGAAAAGAAGACTTGAGGAAACCAAAGTGGACCAAGCAACGGCTGAAAAGAGAGAATCTCAACAGCGATGCTATGCTGGACAATGGGGAATTTGTGGCTCCAGTGACGACACCTCCGAGGAGATGAAACGGAAAAGAGAAGAATTGGTGAGAAAAAAGTCTAAACAATGGCTATGATGATCGAGGGTGATGATGTATCTCGTGTGCATTTCTACTCTCGATTTGGTTAAAATCAAACAAGCTCAAAAAATATTTGTCAAAAACACTCGTCTTCAGTCCTGATTGAAAGCTGTAGTAATTTCTGCTTCAATAATATATTTCGAAATAGAATTCTATAGTTGTGGTGCAAAAGTGGAGAACGTAGGACCAACATACGTTAGGTTTATATTTAGGGTTGGTATCATTGTGGTGGTAATGTTGTTGATCATTATGATGATGATGATGATGATGATGATGATGATGATGATGAGGATTACCATGACGACGATTGTTATGGCGATGATTGTCATGGTGATGATTGTGATGTCGATGGTGATGATGATGATGATATGTTGATCATAAAAATTAAAAATTACTATCGTACTCACTTCAGCAATTTCATTTTCAGCTCGAACGTATTGCTATTTGCAGTTTATCTTAAACGCTTTTGATTTTCAGCAGGCATTGAGAAAACCAGAGCAAGTGCAGCTGGATGATGCAGAAATGCAGAAAATGAAGCAGTTTGACATGGAATTAGAAAGAGCATTGAGTCGGCTTGAAACGAAAGAACCAGGTAGCTTTCATCATCAGATGTAAAATCTTGTAAGAACAATAGAGAAGAAGAACTTTTCCTTGAAACTTTGACTTTTAATTATTCAATAAACTCTTCATTGACTATATGATACATGCATTATTAAGCAGGGCAAGGGTAAAATTGTATGAAAAAAAAAACAAACTAATATTAATTGTCATGATCGTACAAGGAGCGTTTAATTTCGATTTTTTAAATATAATTTTTCTTTTATATCCTATTCTTTTTTTTTTTTTTTGTTCATCCAGGCGTTTCTCCACCGAATCAGTTTTTAAATTAGTGAATCTAAACCTTCCATCCAATTACTAGTCCTGTATAGGGACGTTTTCACGACGACAACAAAAGATCTCTCATTAGCCTGTTTTGTTCGTCCACCAGAAGTCGTACATTTCACTATTGTTATTGGTGTCTCTAGAGGTTGATTGAAAGCGTCCTATTATTCATCATTCTTTTGGATTTGAAAATGTCCATTCGAGTCATTCGAAACTTATTCAAAATCTCATTTAACTGTTAAGTTGGTCCTAAAAAATATGGACTTTTTAATATATCTATGACGGAGACGGCGACGGAAACGTTACTTAACACTATCGATAAGTCTTTTGCGATCATTCTATCTGTTCATGTCCTGAAATGTGGACAGAGTATCCAAAAAAAAATAAATTAGTACGAGCGGTTTCAGACTAAAAATAGATAAAGAAAAGTTCACATTTGAATGCTTGCGTTGTCGTCAAATCCTGAAATTTGGAGATTTTACGTCGATGGATGAAGTGTACCGCGAAAATATGAGCTGAAACGCGTGCTGCACGTGCAGCACGATTATTTTTCCTTTTTAATTTCAATAATATTGTTGTTTTGTGGCGTTGTCGTTGCCGCAGCCATCGTCGTTTCTTAAAGACCGATATAGGCCATTTGCAGTTGTTTGCTCAGCGACCTAGCCTATGAATGGCTGCGAGACTGCAGAGACTTGTATTGATACAGTCCCCACTGCTTTTATCATGTAAATTGTGTTGTTGAATAGGCCATTTCCGAGTTCATGTCTGCCTCCTCTTGAAAGCGAGTTTAAGTGCGAAGTTTTTCTTATGAAAATTAGTTTTCTTTCAGATGTAGAGTAGAACTAATTACCATCACAAAAACTTCGCACTTAGACTCGCTTTCAAGATAAGGCAGACATGAATTCGGAAATGGCCTATTAGTCCGTATTAACATTAGAAAAGCACGAAGGCTTTTATCAAAACAGGGTCACCGGCAGCCTCGCTTCCATTCTTAGGCCAGGTAACTTAGCCACAACTGTAAAATGATCTAACCTCTCATTCAGTGTGAGGAGTTGTCCGCTCCCGCTTTTGACGTTGTGAATAAATACAATTTGATTTGCAAAGAGCGAAGACTGACCAGCATGGTGATGAAAAGTTGTCTGCACCTTGAAGGGAACCTCCACTCTTACTACAAAATAAGTTTAAATCGTAGGCAATTATGTTTGCAAACAAATGTGTTCAACATTTGCTTTTAAAAAAGTGTTTACATTAGGAAAACTGAATTTTAAAATCCCTTATTTTCACTTTCAAATTTCGTGGGCGCCGCCATCTTGAATAGTTGTGACGTGTTACGGTTGCCCTATTGTTCAGACACAAAGAGCTTTTGTGTAATAACAATGGGGCAACCGTTACATGTCACAGTTATCCAAGATGGCGGCGCCTGCGAAATTTGAAAACAAAAATAGGCCATTCTAAGACTTATTTATCTCGGATACAAACGCTTTCTTTGAAAACAAAATTAGACTGATTTGACAGTAAAGGTTATTTCCTGTGATTTTAAGTTATTTATTTTTTGAAGTGGAGGTTTCCTTTAACCTGCTTCAGTTGGATAACAAAGAAACCCGCCAGTTGCAGAGTTGCATTCTCTACTTGCACAAATCCCATAATACACCTCTTTAATTTGAACGATGGACGGTAACCGGTATTACAGCGTTTTTTGTATCGTTTCATGTGATCAGAAAGTTTGTTCCCGGGTCTCTCTATTCTCGTGAAGGTGAGACACCGTGGAAACGAGGCTGAGCTGCAAAGCAGTCCGGCTCTCAGGTAGGTGAGGCACTTCATGACAAATACATAGCATAAAGTTGGACTGGCGAGGTGAGGATGCTATATGTACATAAAATGTCACCCTCGACAGCCATTAATTAATAACTAACCATTCTCAAACAAGTGCTAAACTTTGTACTTACAATGTTCAAAGGGCGCATGGTGCGACTGGTATGGCCCTAAAGTTGTTTGTCATGTATTTGCCATAAATTTGTCCCACCTAAATGTGGCGGACCCATTTAATTAATCATGATCGTAAGTAGTACACGTTATCATGGGCGGGCGAGCAGTGATTAACCACTTGCGATCACCTGTCAAATCATCTGGAAGAGATGTCGAGGTGTTCAAGAGACAATTTATAAACTTGAAGCCGGTGGAATGATTTGAGGGCAAAGTAAAATCAGATACAACATATTTGCCACTTTTTAATTTAAAGCGGAGAGGCTGGCGGTGGGGGGGATTTTTTAATTTAAAGTCTTTCCGGCAATACAATAATTGTTACATATGACTTTTCTCTTTGTTTACACCTACTATATATCCGAAATTTGTTTCTATGAGTGCGATCTAACTTTCTCGTACAATGGTTGCTACGGAGTGTTTTCTTTATTTGGTCTGACCATCACAGTAATTTGCCCAGAATAGTAGAATAAGTGCAGTTGTCGTAAGGTTAAATTTATGTGGAAATAAAGCGTATGATTAAAAACTGCTAAAAAGAGAATTAACGTCCACTTGAACAAATAAACAGTCCATTACCCAGGAGTAAGATTTACCCAAAGTGGCCTGGTCCTGTCAGCGTTGGAGAATTGTCTATTTTTAAAACACCTCTTTGACCCCCCCCCCCCCCCCCTCCCATCCCCCCTTGAAACTCGAACGGATTACAGAAACCAGCATGTCCCGAATGGTGAGTCCTGGGGAAGCAAAATGGCCCCCAAAAATCTGCATAGGCATTGTTTTCGACTTCTCTTAGGACATTTTCATGTCCCAGGAGAAATTGCAAAAAATGGTTATGCAAAAGTTTTGGGGGTTAATAGAGGCGTATTATGGGATTGTGCAAGTAGTGAATAGACCAAATCGGCTAACGCAGCTAACTCATCTCACGGAATTTTCAACTCCTGAGGGATGATCCCGACACTACAGGATCGCATCCTGTATGCCTATCGATGTAAAACTGATAGACGCTTGAGTGACAGATTTAGAGAACATTAACGATCCACAAGGCTACCAGACTCCGATCGTCTTGTTGGACGCCATTTTGCTACCCCAGGGCTCACAATTCGGGACATGCTGGCTTCTGTAATCCGTTTTATGTTTCAAGGATGCTACAGACAGAGAGAGGTTTGAGGCCAGGATAATTTTTAGACACCGCACCCTATAAACCCTTGTGGTCTCAATGTAGACTTTGGTTTTATATAGAGTCAGCGCGCGCTGTAAACGTTGCGTTGTTTGATTATTGCTTATAATTCGAAACGCTTGGTTCACTGCCCTCGGGCACAAATCTAAACTCCTTCAACTCAATGCTGCACCAAATTCAAACCCTTTGTTTGGTCTATTGTTTATTTTCCCGCTTAAGGTGGTTTTAAAATAGACACTTTTTTCTGATGGGAACAAACCTAACACCAAATTCTTACTATGGACTCTTCCTTAAATTCAACATTTCCCGTTTGTTAGCTGTCTTGTGATTATTCATAATGTACTTGAACTGGCACGGAATAGAGTAGCCTTTATATCTTACAGTTCTGTTTAGGAGCGACGGAAAGAGCAGCAAAGTTGCGAGAACGGGAATGGGGCGGGAAAGAGGGAGCAAAGAAAAACCCGGTAGTCTCTTTGCCACCTTCTTCACTCGTTTTAAGGACGGTGCCTACTATTGTTATTGCGCATACGTTCTGCGTATCTCCAGATACTCGGATTTCCTATCGCCGATGCTTACTAATACAGGGATATTCTTGCGCGGTTTAAAACTATCCGGAGAAAGTAGATCTTAGTAAGTACTCTTGGTATCCAAAAAGAAAATTGGGGGTAACCATGCATTTTTGAGAGATAATTAAGCTTCCATTTGAGAAAGAACGCCATACATTCCTTTGTATTTTAAAGCTTTTTACAATTATTATTCATGAATTACCCCAATTTTCTTTTTGGATTTCAGTGACACTTGTTAAGATCTACATTTCCTGCATAATCACACACCGGGGCAAAAATATCTTTAATTAGTAGGCACCGTCCTTAAAAGCTTCGCAGCTCACTCTTGCGCTCTGCCGCCTGCCGGCAATGATGCCATCGTTTTTCAGAGTTAATAACCAGTCTTTCTGCTTTTCTGTACCTTTTCATCGAATTGCCCAAAAAAAAAGCTCCATCTCAAGAATCAGAATTGACATAAAGTGATAAACTGTTCCATTCATCATCTCAACGAAACTGGTTGACATACTTACCTGAGTTCGTGTGATTGAGATCACAATTTCGGGTCGCTAAATGGGTTTGTTCATGCTTCTTTGAAAAAAAAACGCATTTTTGATTGTATGTTGTCCTTTTAAAATTGTTTTTAATTTAAAACTCTTTTCCTTACCTGTCGCTGAAATTGAAGAACTCTTAATTCATTTCTGTATGGTTTGCAGGTTTTATCCAGAATATGTCCCCAGTTTCCCTGAAAATGTCGTGATTGTTAGCTTTCAGTACGCCTACATGAAGGGCATTTCACTTCAGCCTATTTAAACGGAGGGGCTTTATTAAAGTTTTTCAGCCAAAAAATAACACTAAATACATCGGAACGGATAAACAGAAGGATTTTGGTTCACTGGGGAAATCGCTGAAAAGGTAAGAATATTTTCTTAGCGTCCGTGAAGTCACGTTTTGCCTCGTGCTCCTGTTATCGCACAGGATTTTGTTATCCCTTAAAATATTCGCTGGTTTTCGCTCCAAGTCTAACATATTTACCTTAATTTAATGTCCACCGTATTATTTTATCCACTGGGATGAGTTTTGCGTCGAAAAATTGGTAATTTGGGTGTTTTTATGGTCAACAGACGTTAATCATTCGTAAAATGATCTGTCTCGTCATAGGCAGCCCAAGTTCGCGTCACTAGAGAGCGTGTAATAATTAATTACTTGTGGGAAGATGACCTTTGAGTACAAAGCGGTGTTGCGTTACAGGCAGCTGTTGAGAATTTAAACGCGTTGTAAGACTTTGTACGGGGATAAAATACCGTCGATTATGAAGCTTAAAAAACGCTCAATTTAACGTTCATTCAATAAATTGAATAAAACGGACTCACCTCTGGTGTATTCTTCTCCGTTTTGGTGCTTATTTTGCCGTTTCGGGAATTCCGTGTTTTCACTGTTCTAAGACGAAAATCCATCCCAGCCGCAATTTTTTCACACAAAGCTAAAGCCCCATCATTTGCGAACCTCGGTGAATGTTTCGTCGTCAAAAATCCCCACGCACTTGGCTGGAAAGGAGAATTTTCTGCTTCCGATTCCACGATAGCTGATGAAAATAACAGCCGGTGATCTTGTGAATGTTCACGGAGCTTGGGTCCGAGGTCAAATTAACTCCACCCGTGTTCATATACAACAACACTTACTTCGTGTACAACACTTACCCCATCCCCACAGCGGATTCTCGTCGTATAAACCATGGAGCTGTTCGAGGAGCCGCTGTAGGGATGGGTAAGTGTTGTACATGAACTGACTGTACCTCATCGGCAAATGATGGGGCTCTAGCTTTCCGTGAAAAAATCG
>NC_090875.1:18865445-18875445 GCF_036669935.1 Montipora foliosa
TTGTTTCAGCTATTGTACCCTTTACTCCCTACCGCCTCCCCAAGCCCCTCACGTCCAAGGGCACTTTGAGATATGGAAACAAGTCTTTACCATGATAAGAGCGTTCAGCCTCAGCCAGCCCCCAAAATAGACGTTCGTACAAGTATAAAACACGAGTGTAGGCTAAAAACTGCGTCAAATTTAGGTCTTACACTTCCCTTTGTTTTCCGCATTGTTCATATTCTTCTGATAGGTGTAAAGGTGGATAGACACGAGGGTTCATGTTGTAGGGACGTGTTGCAGCGACAAAAAACTTGTGTATTGCACACTGAGGCGACATGTAGCAGGGACGTGTAGGAAGGACATGTAGCAGGGACAAGATCACATGTGCACACACATGAAAATGTGGTGGGTACATGTTTCAGGGACATGTTGCAGAGACATTTCCCCTCGTGTGAACTGATACTTCTACAATTGTGCAACACCAATTTGGGGCCAGGGTGATTTTGTCCCCGCGACGTGTCCCATGAAGTTGAACAAGCTGAACTTCATGGGACACGTCGCTGCAACATATGGCTGCAACATATCCCTGAAACATGTACCCGCAACATTTTCATGTCTGTGCAAATGTTGTGATTTTGCTCCTGCAACATGTCCTCACTGCATGACCTTAGGGACTGTGCAATAATTATCAGGAAGGGGGGGGGGGGGTCCTAAAATGAGCTTCACCAAAGGAAAAATTAGGAAAAATTAGATAGGTCCCCCCTCCAACAGCGTCAAGATTAACTGTGACCCCCCCCCCCCCCCTCGCGTTCTCTCAAAATTATGATGTGCCCCCCCCTCCCCTCTCTAACCCGTACTTTTAGATATTGAAAAACTTGAGAACAGATACCAATATCTTTTATCCGACAACCCTGCTTGTGCAGGAAGGTTTCTCCGAGAGGATTACAAGCCAGCTTCCCGTGATGACAGCAACATCAGACGTTGCAAACAAGAGGCAAATGATATCCAGGACAAGCTTAATGCTGTCGTAATCAAGTTAGAAAATCACTGAAGACTGGCCTCAGCTGTTTACACAATTTTAATGCTGAACAACGTCATTCAATAAAGTCTCAAGTCGGTTTAAACGTTCTGCATCTTGTAGAAGACCTGGATAGGGTGATGGCTAAATATAAAGCGACATTTCCTATTGGTGCCAAATCTAAAGCATCCAAATCAAGAAAAAAGAAGGAAAAGAAGAAAAAAAGGGAGAAGAAGAGGATTGCTGCCTCAGAAAGCCGTAGGACCCGAACCTGTATAATTTTTCGGTCTTTGGGAGGTGAACCCATTGATGACAACTATGAAACAGAAGTATGTGGCATTCCTCAGCTAGAAACTGTAGACCTAGAAACCCTCTCGCTGTTTAAATCAAGAACAGACCTGGCATGTCTGCGGGACCTCTTAAATGCCAAATGTTTTATTGGCAAAGCTCACAACGTGGTTTGTGACTTCTGTGCATGAGCGATTGTTTCAATCTATCATATGTTGACATTCTAAATAAGTTAAAGCATGTGTTTATGTTGATGCAATATTTAGACATTATGGATAGTCAAAGGCGTAGCATCTGTCTATTTGGAAAACGTTTATTTATTCATTATCGAATTTGTGAAATTTAATTAAGACCCCCCCTCAACTTACTTGAGAAATCTAATGTAGAGCCCCCCCCCCTCCTTTCCATTATTTTAACTTAAGCCCCCCCCCCCCTTTCTGGTTTTAGGGCCCCCCCCCCCTCCTGATAATTATTGCACAGTTCCTTATTGCGTGTCGCCTCAGTGTGACTTGTACTTCACACCTTTTTGTCGCTGGAAAAACATGTCGCTGGAACAACATGTCGCTGCAACATGGCCCCTCGTGTCTGCCCACCTTAAGGTGATTCCGGCCTAGTATTGCAATGCGCATCCTGTTCTGCGCATAACACAGCGTAGGCCACGTTCGTATTCAGGAATGGCTAAGAGGCTTTATGGTCAAATTTCACGGCTCAGTTCTATTTTCTTTGTCTCACAAGTCTCAACGGATATAACTAAACAAAACAATGTTTACATTTAAACATAAAGACGCGTAGCCATGTGTGAATATTGATATATCGAACGTGGCCAAAAACATTTCAAATTTTCGACCTTTCGTAAAGGGAAAGCTCGCTAGAAAGAGGAATGGCCGTTTTCAGAGCACAGCAGTAAAGAGCAAAACAAGAAACTTTTTAGACTCTCGCAAAACAAAAGTTGAGTGATGGCCTTGATGATGCTAAAGTGTCATTTCAGTGCGACAGTGAAAGTAAAAACCGCGCTATCGGGGAGACGTGTTGTCGAGGGGTCGAGCTTGGTTTGCTTTCTGTTTTCTCCTAAACGAAGTTGGTGACCTATCTTTTTTTTGGCTTAATTTTATTCTCTTACTCATCCTCTTTGTGCTGTAAAAAAATTGTAAATAATTTACGTCAGAAGAAAGAAGTTACAGTAAAAAAAGTATTCGTTGCCATCACTTGTGGACACAAAATTGACTCCTCGAAATCACGCACCCGAGGAATATTTGTAGTCAGTGTCTTTTCAAGACGTGTGCCTGTGCCATAAAACAAACATTAAATTATTCCTTTTGAACAATATAATTCAACTGTTTTGTTATTACAAGAATTACTTCAGAGCTGTGCTTCCTGTTCATGCAAAACGTAGCCTGAACCGATGGAACAAACTTGTCCTTAATAGATGAAGTCGCCATGATTAATTGAGTAACTTGAGCAAGTTATATCTCCCAAACGAGGTTGGTGACCTATTTTTTTAATTGCGCATTTCGAGTCACCATAATGTAGGGAACAATCGAGAAAAGTTTGAAGAAAATCTTACGACAACTTCTATTGCTAAGGAATCACCTTAAAGCGTTTCAGATTCCTTTGTTTAGTAAAATCAAAGGACCCTAGGGGCCAAACTCTTTAATCAAATGATATGTTGTGGGATATCAAAATTTTGCATGGCTTTGGTATGACGAGTATATATACACGTGCATAAGACGACATTTGAAAGAAACTGTGCTGTAGAGTAACATCAAAATGGGAAAACAAAACTTGCAAGCTGAGGAGGTCGATTTGTAACTGGCAGGTATGCTGTCTTCTGTGAGCAAACAAGTATGTTAGTGAAACAAAAATGTAGACAATTACGTCAGCAAAGATTCCCTTTGTAAAGGGAAGTTAGCGCCAGGAAAATAAGGGCAGCGCGAGTAGACTGTTCCGCCTTGAGATAAAGAGAGTTGCAAAATGAAAACCAATTATTTCCACGATAAATGCTGGCTTTTTTTAAACTCGGGATCCGAGAACGGCGAAGAAAGAGTCATTGCACCTAAGCCCAATCTCGACCCCAGAGCTCTTCTCTTGACTGAGGAAGAGAAGAGCTCTGGAGAACCCTGAAACAAACTGTCTTCTCATTGGTTTTCGTGAAGAACAATCAAAAGCGTCTCTAATTGGTGCATTCATGTTAGCACGAGGAGTGAGCAGGCGCCTTAAGGTTCAAATAGCCAATTTTTGGCTACAAGAACCCTACGGCGCATGTTCTCCAAGATAGAGTTTCCCAGAGCCTTGTGTCAATCCAACGCTCTGGTGACGAGAATAACCTAAGCCTGGTTCTCATTTGTGCGATAAGCCAATCTCGCACCCAGAGTCCTCGGGCTTTTTGGCCAGCGGGTGAGCGCTCGGAGAGACTCTGGGATAATCGACTCCATTTTCCCAGAAAACGTGCTTTCCGGTCTTATTACGTATGCTTGAGTTTAACCGGAAACAGAAGAGAGAAAACCGTAAACAGTAGATTTGGCGGGTTGAAAGTGTTCGAGAAACAAGAATTTTAGCCTTACACACAAAGAAACTGGAGAAATGATCATTGGCTTGCTGTAAGAGCAAGTGAAGATGAAACCTCTGACGCTTTCGGTAAGTGTATTATTAGTGTTTCAGCGTATATTCCATCGTTCAGAATGCCATCGTGCAAGCAACGCGATCGACAAATTTATGTGGGAACGACACAAATGTCCTCTTCTACTACGATTTTATGTTTCCGTAATTCTGAATGGCAGGAGCCCATATTCGACAAGATCTTATTCCACGGATTTCCCCTCAAAGAGACTGATATAATGTTTTCCCACGGTACTTTCGCGACAGCAACAGTGATTACTTTTTAGCAGCGTGGGAAAATATTCCCGTACGGTATAAGACATAATTCAAACCTCGTGGTTTTTTTATTTTTGTGATTTATATATTTCTGAGGTAGAAAAAACAAACACCACTGAAACTAGTTTTAGATTTTGAATCTCCCTCCAAATTCTGGGGCTTCCGAATTATTTACCGACTTCCTGTCGGACTGCCATTGTTACGCAAGCAGCCAATCAAAAATATAGTTCAAGTCGATTATCCCAGAGTCTCTCCGGGCGCTCACCCGCTAACCAAGAAGCCCGAGGACTCTGGGTGCGAGATTGGCGATAAGCACGAGGATGAGTGGTATACGCAAGCGCAGTAACGTCGGAGAAGATCCAGTAAGATTCAACGTGACGTTTGAATCGACGTGCTTGTGCTTATGCTTAAAGGGGCTAGGTCACCCTATTTTAGGTAATATTGTTAACTTTTGTTAATTACGAGCTCTAAACGTCAAATAGACCATTTTACAGTTGTAGCTAAGTTACCTGGCCTACGAATGGAAGTGAGGCTGCCGGTGACCCTGTTTTGATACAAACCTCCGTGCTTTTGTAATGTTAATACGGACTAATTAGAATTACAACAACACAATTTGCATGATAAAAGCAGTCGGGGCTGTATCAATGCAAGGTCACCGGCAGCCTCGCAGCCATTCGTAGGCTAGGTCGCAGAGCAAACAACTGTAAAATGGCCTATTGGCAGAGTAAGAGTCTTTCATTTGCAAAGTTACGGCCACATAACAACTGAGAATGATTTTCCAGCTGTGTAAATGACATTTTGATATAGACTAATATAAATTTGAAAAAAGGTGGGCCGATGTTTTTCAAATTTACCCAAATTCAATCCATTTCAATCCTCTCCAGTTTTGTCCATCCATATCCCTTCTTGGCTTCCCTGTGTTTTGTTAGAGTTCTTCTATAGTTTTGAACAGTTAATTTGATATTCTAGTTAATTCTATGACCGTTCGATCAGTGCTGAAATTGCCTAAAATTGCGTGACCTAGCCCCTTTAACTTACACGGCTTCCCACTTGTCACTAAAATAAGCACAAACGTGAGATAAGCACAAGCACAAGGAAAATTATTAATCAAACCTACTCGACGAACTTGACTATCCTCCCCTCCCCCCTTCGCACCCAGTCCGTGTGGTGAACGTGTTCCAGTCGCTGTTGTTCGAGTTGGCGCGGAAGAAGAAATGCTCACATGCACTGCATAGAGATTTTGGCTAAAAACAAAATTGAACTGCCAATGGCACAAGGCCAAAAAATGCTGACGTGCAAAACAATTCGCTCCCGTGTTTTTTTGTAACATGTGAGAAGAAAAAGAGAGAGTAAACGCGCATCTTGCTAATGAGACCCGCCCGTTTCTTTGATTAAATGAGTGTTCCAAATTCCATTCCAACTAAAAAAAATCAAACACAAAGTTGAACTGCTATTGAGACTCGCCATATTTCTTTCCTTTTAAAAGTGGTCAAATGATATATTTCAATATTACGGTTTTGCTGTGTAAAAAAAAAAAAAAAAAAACAGGTTTGCAAGACATGTTGCGACGTTGCGGCCCATGTAATCTTCACTTGTAAATGTTCGTTACAATTTGAATTTTCTAATATACACGGGTAAGACATTTATTTAGTGCATAACTTCTCGAATTCTATATTTTCTTCGTCTATAGCTAACATCTCGAAGATGTGTGAAAATGTTTACATAGTAACCAGTACGTGGCACTTAGGACCCAAAATACTTCTTGGGATCTTGCCATGCACTTTGTTTTAATTCGAGAGCTCAGCCACCTCTCCTTCTAACCACACGTGGTTGAGTGGAGTCGGTTTCAACTTCCTTTCCTTCGCGCGTGATAATATTGGTTTAAGCAAAGACTGGTGTTACTAAAACAAAAACACAAAAACGGAGAGCCCTTGGACAAAACGAAGACCTAGTGGAGTAAAAAGATGACCCAGTGGTCTAAAGCGAAGTACGGATATGATATGAATTTCGTAAGAATAGACCACGATATTCGTACTCTCAGTATTGGACTGAAACAAGCTTGAAGTGGAGGCTAATGCGGGGGAATCTTTTCAAATGCAAATACTTTATTTTTGAGTCCAGTACTGAGAATAGGAATATGGTCTATTGTCAGCGCAATTATAAGGACGCGATTTAACCAGTTGGAAAGACGGCTTGAACATTCCAGGCATGAACAGGATTTGCGAAAGAAGTTATTAGCTTAAAAAACCCCTAAGAGTGATTGATTACAATTTCTCCTGACAAGCTCAATACTGGCATTGTTAAGCAGACTGGCGACGAGAATAAAGAAATTTATCACCTTGTGTTTTCTTTTTTTGCCTTGATATACAGTTCACTCCCGATAACTCGAACCTTGAAGGGAAATTGAAAAAGGTTTGAGTTAACGGGAGTTCGAGTTATCGGGAGTAAGGAGTTAAGCTGCAAGTCTTAATGAAGATACAGTCACTGTTGTTAAATGTTCCCTAAACCAAAGAAACCTATGGAGCCCCATAAGGGACACACATCATTTTTATTTTACTGCCACTTTTACTGTTACCTTAAGTGCTACTTTTAGTGCCACTTTTAGTGCTCCTTTTAGTGCAACTTTTAGTGCCACTTTTAATTACAGAAAGTATCCTAAACATTCATAAAGGCTAACCTTAGGCCCAATTAGGCCTAAACAAGAGTTTTTAGGCCTAAGGTTAGCTTTTATGAATGTTTAGGTCGGATACTTTCTGTATTGGAAAAAACAATGACCTGTGACGTATGTTTTGTACCTGCCGCCCGCAGGGGGAATCAAAAGTGGCACTAAAAGTAGCACTAAAAGTAGCACTAAAAGTGGCACAAAAAGTCGCATTTAAAGTAGCACTAAAATTAGCACTAAACGTGGCTCTAAAACTAATAGTAAAAGCCGGACAGCAAAATAAAAATGATGTGTTTCCCTTATGGGGCTCCGTAGAAACCTGAACTGAACTGACACGTTTTTGTGTATAATGATGCCAAAAAGGACCAAGATTAATTACGCGGCTTCTTCAAAATAAATCAAATGTTTTGGCCCGCGGTACACTGTTTGTTTTGATTTTTCACCTATTAAAGAGCTTGGTTCGAGTTATCGAGAGTAAAATTATACAGAGAATGACCCGAAGGGAAACTAAAATAGCCCTCTTTCGATATATTAAAATTCAGTCCTAAACAAAAGACATCATCTCGAGGCTCTGGGGAATAAACTCATGCAAATACTTATATTTATTCCCCAAAGCCTTGAGATGATATCTTTTGTTTCGGACTGAATTTTAATATATCGAAATCGGTCTATTGCTTTGAGTTAGCGCGAGGTTCCAGTTATCGAGGATTCGAGTGCATGACCAAGGGTAAAATTGCAGTAAAATGTATGAGGAAATCCAGGGCAAAACGATCTTGGTTCGAGCAGCATAGTTAGTAGAGGAAACTAACTAACTAACTAACTAACTAACTACCTATGTTAGCACGAGGCAGTACAGTTCGAGTTAGTGAGGGTTTCGAGTTATCGGGAGTTGACCGTATAATCAAATTCCCATTACTGACATAAAAAGTGATGTATAGCAGTCAGTAAGGAGAATTCATATTCAAATTCAAATTTTCAGTTCAGTATATTCAGGACGCAATTTAACCAGTTGCTAAGACGGTTTTTAAAATGTCAAGCTGGAACGGGACTCAAAGAATAAGAGAATTAGAGTCCAACTGATAGGACCATGTTAAACAGGGATACCTTGATACACATCACAGACACCTGGTAATGCGTATCTGTCTAAGCAAGGACCAACGGCGTAAAAAAAAAAACAGGAGAGCCGGAACCTGCTAAAGATCTAATCATGCAGCAATATAAATATTACAGAAAACCAAAAAGAGTAAGGCTGATTGGAAGGTGAAGGAATAGATTGCGCATAAAGCCAATACTTCGAAAGGCACTGCCTTTCTTTATCAGGGTGGGGACGTAGTTCATGCATAGTGTGCAGGTATCCCCTTATATACAGCTTGTTTAGTTTACTTGCTTTAGCTTCCTTTAAAACTAGCAAATTGGATACAAGCCAGACTGACAAGGATCTCGCGCCCGCTAGTGCTTACTCCCAACACAATGATCACGATACGTGTGGATGAAAGGGAGAAACTTTGGCCTTAAAACCGTCTTTTGTTCAAATTACGTGCATAATTCTCGTTACCAGTCTACTTGACAATGTATCGAGCTTGTGAGGAGAAAATTTGTATCAATCACTCTTGGAAGTGAAAGGATTAAGCCAATACTGCAAATAAACTGACAAATAAGATAATTGCTGTATACTGTTTATTTGACTGACTCGGGCTACAAGGCTTCTATTTGCCGAATAACCATAACAAGCTGCAGTATTCCACTAAAAAGAACTAGCTTAAATCTTGCCTTCAGTAATCTAAGCTCGTTCAGGATAAAGACTGAGATCCTTTGCTTAAGGGTGTGGACCAGCAGGACCATCTATTATATTGGTAAAAATCTCCATAAAGGAAACAAATGAGTAATCTGGACCATGCGGCAAATTGACAGCTTTTCTTGGATCGTGAATCAAATCTCCTTTTCCATCAAGGTTGGTGGCATTAGTTCCCCCAGGCTTTTGGGACCAGAAGCCGTTGTTATCCAAGCGATACCAATGAAAATCTTCACCTAAGCAGCAAAATGAAAAACAGTTTGAGAATAGCAATTGAAATACAAAACTATGGGCTAGTTTTGTTTTACAAAAAGCACTAACGGTTCCTTAATTAAATGCGGGAATAATTTCAGCAGTCTGCCGCCACGAATGCTTGGTGGGGGTAAAAATGATTCAGAACCATAATATTATGATTAGCTGTTCAGATCGGCCAGTTTTTCGAAGTTCTGTGGATGCAGCTCAGACCGGCAAGAATCGGAAATTTCATGTCTTTTCCTTTTCTGGACTTTGCATCGGATTTCTTGGTTTTAATTACGCAAAACAATTTTGTGCATCAAGAAAGCTGTATCCAAGACTGATCTAGAGACATTTTTGACCCGAAGCAATGAAATCAATGATCGCGGTAGTGCCCCGCCGTTGTTTTCTCGCACAATGCATGACTAATTACCCAAAAAGAAACTAAATCTTCAGCTCTCATGGTATTCTTTAATAAAAAGGTATTGATTGCTTAAAACGGAAATAACCCTTTTCTAACCTTTTGCAACCACGAGTGCCACAAGGCAGTTAGGTTGTTTTGGCGCTGCGGGAACGGGATCGTTTGGTCCAACGTTCAATTGCAGTAAACCATCGCTTTTCGCAGCCGCAAGAACCACTTCTGCCGTGAGTTCCTTAGCTGGCGGCAAATGATAACCACTTGCATTACCAGGCTGTGCAAAACTGTTGGTAATTTTGTCGTTTGCATAATTGTAACAGTTGTTCATTGTTACGGTCAAAGAGTAGTCGTTCCAACGACGCAGGTTAAGTATTGGAGCATAACCTGCGATTGGAGCCTGCGACACCTCTTGGCCCATAGCTTCCTGAGGCATATCTATCGATTCGGCGATTCCATGCTGAATCCTGTTGAGCAAGTCATCGGATATCCGCCCTTTTGGCATGGTTTCAAGGAGAAGATATTGTAGGTCCTTGGTCTCCTTGCCTACAATCAATTCGGCCTCCTTGGCATCCGACTCATGCACTAGGAAGCCTTTGTACCCAAGAGTAGCGGCCATGTGCTCACGCTGGTAGGTCATGCCAAGATCTCTGGCCTCCTGTAGATACTTTGTTACCATCTGAAAGCTCTCATGACCATAGTCAACCGTCCAAACAGGATCAGGAACACCACTGTATA
>NC_090875.1:18885445-18887945 GCF_036669935.1 Montipora foliosa
CTTTTGTTTCGGACTGAATTTTAATATATCGAAATCGGTCTATTGCTTTGAGTTAGCGCGAGGTTCCAGTTATCGAGGATTCGAGTGCATGACCAAGGGTAAAATTGCAGTAAAATGTATGAGGAAATCCAGGGCAAAACGATCTTGGTTCGAGCAGCATAGTTAGTAGAGGAAACTAACTAACTAACTAACTAACTAACTACCTATGTTAGCACGAGGCAGTACAGTTCGAGTTAGTGAGGGTTTTGAGTTATCGGGAGTTGACCGTATGATCAAATTGCCATTACTGACATAAAAAGTCATGTATAGCAGTCAGTAATTAAGGAGAATTCATATTCAAATTCAAATTTTCAGTTCAGTATATTCAGGACGAAATTTAACCAGTTGCTAAGACGGTTTGAAATCTGTCAAGCTGGAACGGGACTCGAAGAATAATTAGAGTCCAACTGATAAGACCATGTTAAACAGGGATACCTTGATACACATCACAGACACCTGGTAATGCGTATCTGTCTAAGCAAGGACCAACGGCGTAAAAAAAAAAAAAAAACAGGAGCGCCGGAACCTGCTAAAGATCTAATCATGCAGCAATATAAATATTACAGAAAACCAAAAAGAGTAAGGCTGATTGGAAGGTGAAGGAATAGATTGCGCATAAAGCCAATACTTCGAAAGGCACTGCCTTTCTTTATCAGGGTGGGGACGTAGTTCATGCATGGTGTGCAGGTATCCCCTTATATACAGCTTGTTTAGTTTACTTGCTTTAGCTTCCTTTAAAACTAGCAAATTGGATACAAGCCAGACTGACAAGGATCTCGCGCCCGCTAGTGCTTACTCCCAACACAATGATCACGATACGTGTGGATGAAAGGGAGAAACTTTGGCCTTAAAACCGTCTTTTGTTCAAATTACGTGCATAATTCTCGTTACCAGTCTACTTGACAATGTATCGAGCTTGTGAGGAGAAAATTTGTATCAATCACTCTTGGAAGTGAAAGGATTAAGCCAATACTGCAAATAAACTGACAAATAAGATAATTGCTGTATACTGTTTATTTGACTGACTCGGGCTACAAGGCTTCTATTTGCCGAATAACCATAACAAGCTGCAGTATTCCACTAAAAAGAACTAGCTTAAATCTTGCCTTCAGTAATCTAAGCTCGTTCAGGATAAAGACTGAGATCCTTTGCTTAAGGGTGTGGACCAGCAGGACCATCTATTATATTGGTAAAAATCTCCATAAAGGAAACAAACGAGTAATCTGGACCATTCGGCAAATTGACAGCTTTTCTTGGATCGTGAATCAAATCTCCTTTTCCATCAAGGTTGGTGGCATTAGTTCCCCCAGGCTTTTGGGACCAGAAGCCGTTGTGATCCAAGCGATACCAATGAAAATCTTCACCTAAGCAGCAAAATGAAAAACAGTTTGAGAATAGCAATTGAAATACAAAACTATGGGCTAGTTTTGTTTTACAAAAAGCACTAACGGTTCCTTAATTAAATGCGGGAATAATTTCAGCAGTCTGCCGCCACGAATGCTTGGTGGGGGTAAAAATGATTCAGAACCATAATATTATGATTAGCTGTTCAGATCGGCCAGTTTTTCGAAGTTCTGTGGATGCAGCTCAGACCGGCAAGAATCGGAAATTTCATGTCTTTTCCTTTTCTGGACTTTGCATCGGATTTCTTGGTTTTAATTACGCAAAACAATTTTGTGCATCAAGAAAGCTGTATCCAAGACTGATCTAGAGACATTTTTGACCCGAAGCAATGAAATCAATGATCGCGGTAGTGCCCCGCCGTTGTTTTCTCGCACAATGCATGACTAATTACCCAAAAAGAAACTAAATCTTCAGCTCTCATGGTATTCTTTACTAAAGAGGTATTGATTGTTTAAAACGGAAATAACCCTTTTCTAACCTTTTGCAACCACGAGTGCCACAAGGCAGTTAGGATGTTTTGGCGCTGCGGGAACGGGATCGTTTGGTCCAACGTTCAATTGCAGTAAACCATCGCTTTTCGCAGCCGCAAGAACCACTTCTGCCGTGAGTTCCTTAGCTGGCGGCAAATGATAACCACTTGCATTACCAGGCTGTGCAAAACTGTTGGTAATTTTGTCGTTTGCATAGTTGTAACAGTTGTTGTTTATTCGGACCAAAGAGTAGTCGTTCCAACGACGCAGGTTAAGTCTTGGAGCATAACCTGCGATTGGAGCCTGCGACACCTCTTGGCCCATAGCTTCCTGAGGCATATCTATCGATTCGGCGATTCCATGCTGAATCCTGTTGAGCAAGTCATCGGATATCCGCCCTTTTGGCATGGTTTCAAGGAGAAGATATTGTAGGTCCTTGGTCTCCTTGCCTACAATCAATTCGGCCTCCTTGGCATCCGACTCATGCACTAGGAAGCCTTTGTACCCAAGAGTAGCGGCCATGTGCTCACGCTGGTAGGTCATGCCAAGATCTCTGGCCTCCTGTAGATACTTTGTTACCATCTGAA